>NC_059209.1:15420473-15642973 GCF_020615455.1 Coregonus clupeaformis
GATTGAGAGGATACAAGTCTGTATCATTGCAGCCTATGTTCCCTATCATGGCTAATCCACTTACTCATTGCTAGAGCGGCTGCAACTATTTAGTTCCCCACTCATGCTGCATAGAAGTTAACACACTTGAATAATGCAACATGGCATGTAGAAATGTTGAATCTGTTAATTACTGTTTGCAAACAGTGTCCATACTGGCCAGAACACTTTACAATGCAAGAAGATACCAGTAGCTTCCAGCTTTGTAGGCAAACTTTCCTTGCTAGCATACAGCTGACACTAACATCAATTCACTACCCTAGTACTTTGTTTGTGATAATAAGCTAACCATAATGCAAAATATGCTTATTTCAAAGCTTATTGTCACCAAAAACATTATTAATTCACTTAATCGTGTTTCCCTCACGTCCAAAGATTATTTGACCTTTTGTCTCTGTCACTTCTCCCTCATCAAACTCGACTCAACTGACTGTGGGCATGTGCCTCGGAATGAATGACGTCATTACTGGGTTAAAGAGACAGCAAGCTTTTATAAAAGAAGAAGTTGCTACTTCTATGCAAATGTTGTTGATCAGTACAATAAAGTAAGTATCTAATGAAATTGGAAGGGAAGCAGAGTGTTTTTCATCTGCCATTTCTCCATTATAATACTTTTTTACCCCGTCTTACCACCTCACCTGTAAACTCCTGAAAAACAAAGAAATCCTATGGAAATCATTGTTTGCATGTACACACTCCTATTGAATATGCATTCACCTGTATTGTGGATAGGCCTAGGCTACATCTTGATTTATCCAGTTTATCAATAGAAATGTACCATTCAAATACAATATTACCATTTATGTTATGTAGTTAGATTGTTAAAAACAAAGTCAAATTAATTGTATGATTGTATAATTGATTCAGTAACGGTGAAAATGTTTTACAGTCTGGGATAGCAGTAGCAGGTGAATTACAGCTATTTGACAACACCACAAGGGCCTTGTACGACGTATGAATACAAACTTACAGGGGATCGATAGTAACATATTGCGATATTCTTTGACGATATGATATGGATATTTGACTAAAGGTATAGATTTGATGAAGAACAAAATGTAGTAGGTAGCGTTAGCTAGTGCTAGTCGCCTGTACCTGCGCCAAAACTCCGATATTAAACATCCTATAGCTTGTTCTCTTTTTAAATAGTGAGCCAACATGTTTTTAGGATTTCTATTTCTCTTACTGATCAAAACGTGTTTTCTCATCTCTCTGCAGCAGACAATATATTTGGAACATCAAATCGCAAAATAAAATTGCAGTATGGAATCGCTATACATATAGAATCATGAGAATCGCAGTACATATCGAATCGGCACCTAAGTATCCTGATAATATTGTATCATGAGGTCCCTGGCAATTCCATCCCTAGTGCATACTGTTTGCAACTGTATTTTAGTTTTTTTATTCAACTGTATTTGTTCCAATGAGTTTGATAGACCTGTCGATAAGGCCCGACCTTTATTCATGACCAATCCCTCCTAGACCTGATCAACACCAGGCACTTCAATAGACGATTGATAACGTACTAGGAAATGATGACATCTCATTCACAGCATTACTCTATAGAGACATGATAGCATTGATGCTAGGAACCCTTGTGGATTGGTATTAGGAAGGCAAAACCATGGCAAGATGTCCTTGAATGGTGTCTAGTCTACATTACCCCATAGTCAGACTGAGATGTGCTCAACAGATGAGCTGAGAATGAAGGATTATTCCGTGCTCCCCACTGTTTGCTGGCTCGCCAATACTTTAATCATGTCCTTGTCGTCATTACTGGAGCAATTTCACACAAGACTATTATCTGATGAGTCATGGTGGTTTAATGCATGTCTTTTCCTTTTGTTTCATTGATCCCAGAGCAACTGGGCCTAATTTTAGCACTGTGCTGCTCTGCTCTTGTACTCTTTTGATGGTTTGGGTCATTATGTGGAAAATTTAGACTAGTTGTCTGCTGATAAATTGTCAATTTAGCTTAGGCCTATTTGTACTTTCTGCACACTGTGCATGCATTGTGCTTAACAATTAATCGTAGTGTTGTGTGTGTGTGTGTGTGTGTGTGTGTGTGTGTGTGTGGTCTGTGTATCTGTGTGTGTTTACAGGATAATCGCCATGTGTGGAGACTATTACATAGGCGGGCGGCGGTTCTCGTCCCTGTCGGACCTGATTGGTTATTACAGCTACGTGTCTTGCCTGCTGAAAGGTGAAAAGCTGCTATCGCCCGTGGCGCCCCCAGAGGTAAGATTCCATTGCACTCAAGTAGAAATGGAAGTTAGACTTTCTTAGACACGTACTCAATATATCTGGGAAATATCTGTCCCAACTTCCCCTACACCCCCAGGCCATATATCATAACCACTCTCAGGATAGAAGCCAGGCAAAATACTAATGAGTGGTGTGAGGCTGTGAAATCATCCTGGAGGGTGTCTGGTGGAATCCTTTTCATTAGGAATTCTGAGGGGGGTTGAAGATGTGAACATTTCAGTGGAAGCATGGGTTAAATGTGCAGTTCTGTGTTTAATTGTCTGTCTGTGCGTGTGTGTGTAGCCTGTAGAGGACAGGAGGAGAGTGAGAGCCATTCTTCCATACACCAAAGTGCCAGAGACCGATGAAATCAGGTAAGCACTACAAGAAACATCGAAATACATTTTGTGGAAGGTGAATGTGTGTGTTTGCCCTGTTGGAGATCACATTGTCTGAATAGTACAAAAACAGACCTCTCCCTTTCATTTAGCGAAGCCCAGCACGCTAACAGATGAGCCTGACAATTCTTCAACATGTCAGATCTGAGAAAAATCTGTCTGAACCCTTCACACAGACACACTGCTAGCACAGACTTAGCTGGCTGGAAAGAACCATGCAATATTTCTTCACAAAGGTGTTTGGTAGCTTACATGAGACACCTTGTGGAGAATGGCGGGTACTACACCCAAAGACTACCATATGTCAAAACAGTTCCGTCGACAATAAGCTGTAAAGCCTCAAGCGTCCGCACTGCCTTTAGATCTCATAACTAAATAGCCAATCGCAATTGAAAAGAACAAAGACTATGTTTCTAGTGCATTATAGCGGGTTTTTGTGAAACAGGAGATGCAGGTGTGACTTCATGTGTAGCAGCACATTAAGATGGTAACACGTCTTTTTTGCCCCCTGAACGTTGAGCAGTTTTTTTTTCCTCCTCTCCATGTCTGTCAGCTTCCTGAAAGGGGACATGTTTATCGTTCACAATGAACTGGATGACGGCTGGATGTGGGTGACCAACGTGAGGACGGAGGAGCAGGGCCTCATTGTGGATGACCTGGTGAAGGAGGTGGTGAGTAGAGTACAGCACTCTGTCTGCTCTGCACAGGTCTAGGATCAGCCCTAACCTGTAACCATTCACTTGGGCTGTGTTCCAAATCGCACTATTCCCTATGTAGGGCACTACTATATACAGGGAATAGGGTGCATTTTGGGACAAAGCCATGGTTTGCCATTTGAAAACGTCTTCTCTCAACCTTTTCTACTCAGCTGGCAATTGGAGTCATTATGGGTCTTTTCAGATGTTTTCTTTTTCATTTGTCATTACGTCTCCACTAATTTGTTGAACTGTTCGTGCTTATTTTCAGGGACGGGAGGAGGACCCACATGAGGGCAAAGTGTAAGTTCTGATTTGAGCTTTTTCTCGTAGGTTGCCATAATGTCTATGTACAGTATATGTTATTTAGTACATATGTAAACCTCTGTCAATACAGATCATTTCATCAATACTTTTCTCAATACCCACCATTATCCAACCCACCACAAAACATTAACTCTCATGAAAATGGCTGTTTAGTTCCTATTTTTAGACAGCCTATCATTTGAGGTTCATTACGTCCCTGCCTCCTGGCTACCTCTACGCACGCAACCCATGTTTACCCTTTCCTTCAGTCAAATGATGTTTTCATGTTGTGCATGAATGGGCAGGGAAGCGTGAGCGAGAGCGTACTGTATACAGTATGCGTCTTTAGTGACTTCAACATAATCCATGTTTGCTTCTACACGGCTCAATGAATCTCAATGATGTAGTGACTCTGACCCAACGAACAGTAAGAGTGTATATGTGTGTTCATTTTGTTTGCCGGCCTCCCAAAGACCGAAAGATATTTTACAAATCCAACATTAAAGAAATTGTATTTTGTATCTGTTAATAAATTCAGACTAAGGTTGCTTTGTTTTGAACCAGTAGTTGAGTATTTGGAGTGAGATATCGTCAGAATTACTGACATTGGCCCATGTATGAGAGTTGACTAGCTGTTGACCTGATGGGAGTTCACCATTGACCAAGTCCAATAGGATCTATCAGGTTGTGATTCATCATCCCAGACTCTGATCGGACCCTTCTAAAACCGCCCCTTTAAACCCAGCACATATTGATCTGTCGGTTTTATTTTCCCTCCCATCTCCCTTTTTATCTCTAATGGTCCTTCCTGATCCTCTCTGTAGTTGGTATCACGGCAAGATCAGCAAACAAGAGGCCTACAACTTGCTGATGACAGGTAGCAAGCACTATATTCTCTTTGTCTCTAGATTATACATTCTCCTCACGAGGAATGTAGAACAATGGGATTATGCTCCCATTTCTGTGATCTTGTCGTCAACAAACCTTTTCTGTTGCTAAAATATATGTTCCGATCATTTATTGGTGGTCAAGCATCAATACTGTCAATGTCAACAATACCAATGTGATTTCTCTCTCCCTTATTTAGTTGGCCAAGTGTGCAGCTTCCTGGTCCGGCCGTCAGACAACACACCCGGGGACTACTCTCTCTTTTTTCGCACCAATGAGAACATCCAAAGGTTTAAGATATGCCCCACCCCCAACAATCAGTACATGATGGGGGGGAGATACTACAACAGGTACGTGTCGCGGCGGCGCATACTGTCTCCCAGTGCAGTAGTGCTGAACCAAGAGGTGTTTAATAGAATCAGGAAATAACCTGGCCTATAAATAGTGCCTAGTGGTTTTCCTGGTCATGGGATGTGGTCAGGAAAGCCATTTGGCCTTACCTGTAATCATATCTGTAATCATATAAAGATGTTGTTGGGATATCCAGGTATACAGTTCCACATAGAAGTAGAGGTTATACAGGAAGGACTATACAGAAGTCTGATGCGTTAGGATTGAGTATGGTGGTTAGTGCTGGTTGTTAGAAATAACTGCCGTGCTCTGTCTCTTCTCTCTCTGGCAGTGTTGATGACATTATTGAGCATTATAAGAAAGAGCAGATCGTGGAGGGCTACAACCTGAAAGATGCTGTTTCAGTGCAGGTAAGCCTGAGTCCACTAACCTCCATTGTGGTGCTACTCCTGTCCATATTAGTTTGAGACGGCTATAGATGTGCAGGTATTTAATTGTGTTGATGTGTTGTTGTTTTATTGACATTCATGTTCATGTATTTCAGCAACAGGAACAAGTGCTCTCAGACTTGGTGGACGGCAAGGAGATCTATAACACTATCAGACGGAAAACGAAAGACGCGTTCTACAAAAACATTGTCAAGAAAGGCTACCTCCTATTCAACAAAGGTACCCATATGTTTTTACGCTCAAATGTCTGTAAATGTAATCTTCCAGACCGTAGCCCATTTCTCTCTCTCCCACTTCTCCCTGAAGTGGTCACTGGTATACTACCCCTCGTGGATTTAAAAGGCAAGGATATGTAAGAAATATGATGTAAACTCCCCCCTAAACTTGAGGAAGTGAACAAGTGTAGGCAGATGGGAGGGAATTGGCCTCATGTCTTCTCCTCTCTCCTCTCCCGACCTTCCAGGCAAAGGCAAGCGGTGGAAGAACCTCTACTTCATCTTGGAGGGGAACGACGCCCAGCTCATCTACTTTGAGAGTGAGAAGAGAGCCACCAAACCCAAAGGCCTGATTGACCTGAGCGTGTGCTCGGTGTACGGCGTGCACGACAGTCTGTTTGGCAGGTGAGACATTTCACCCATTACTATTGATCCTAAATCTGAGTGAACATTGACTGGGACAAGAATGAATCAGTGCAACAGAACATAAGCCTATGGCTGTTGTTTATACATTGTTTGTAGCCATGTCTGAGTTTGATAGGAGTGCATACATTCGATTGGGCATGTGCTTGTTCAGTAATACCTAGCTGCTCCTGTTTTTGTTTGCAGGCCAAACTGTTTCCAAGTTGTGGTCCAGCACTTTAGTGAGGAACAGTACATATTCTACTTTGCTGGCGAGATTCCTGAACAGGCACAGGTTTGTACTGATCTGTCTCTCACACTCTCTCATTCTCTCTTTGGGACATTCTCCAATCACACCATTCTTTAGTCTAACAGTGTTCTTTCCTCTCTGTAGGACTGGATGAAATGTCTGCAGACGTTCTGCAGTAACCTTAGGAAACCCACCCAGCCCACTCCCAACAAGAGGCTCCGACAGGTATAAACACACTGTCAAGTGCTATTTTTATTGCGCTTTATCATTTCTAAAATTTATTTTTCACAAATAGATGCACAATGTGTATTTTTTAATATTTTTTTATAAACGACACCAAATCAAATTCCTAACAACATTGTTTGATATGGCAAAAAAGTATTGAATCTTAAAATGCAAGTTGGGCCTTAACTCCCCAAAGAACAACCCCAATTCATCACTCCTTTCTTTAAAAAAAGTTTACTTACAGATTTTGTCATTTTAGCAGATGCCATTTATCCAAAGAGTCTTACAGCGAACACATATAGGTGGCCCATGTGGGATTTAAACCCACTACTTTGGAGTTCCAAGCAGCTGAGTCATCAGAAACCCTGGCTGTGACTGACTGCCTGACTGTTGACCTGGTTTGTGTCCCATCAGGTGAGCAGTCTGGTCCTGTACGTGGAGGAGGCCCACAAGCTGCCGGCGAAGCACTTCACCAACCCCTACTGCAACATCTACCTGAACAGTGTGCAGGTGGCCAAGACCCACCCCCGGGAGGGCCAGAACCCAGTCTTCACCGAGGAGTTCATCTTTGAGTGAGTCCCAATTCCAACTCCATTCAAAGCGTTATTGGCAATTTAGGGGGAATTGGGACATTTTTATTTGGCTTCCATACTGCACTTACTAATGATATGTCAGTAATAATTAATTGACACAATGAATTAGCTGGCCAATCATGTTTGGGTTCCCTAAATTGATATCTTTCTATTTTTTTTCCCCCCTTCAGTGACTTGTCGAGTGAAATCAACAGGTTTGAAATCAGCCTGAGTAACAAGACAAAGAAGAGCAAAGAAAGTGACATCTGTGAGTCTCGGTTCTACTTAGACTAGAGCTATGTCACCAAATCAAACAATCTCTCTTTATAATCCCATTCCATATTGATATGAGAAAAACATGACTCCTGCCACAGTGTTTTGTGTCTGTGGGTTCCACTAATTGTCTCTCCTTCTGCCTCAGTGTTCATGCGTTGCCAGCTGAGCCGCCTGCAGAAGGGCCAGATGATAGACGAGTGGTTTCCTCTGAGCTCCCACGTGCCTCTGAAAGGCATCGAGCCGGGCTCCCTGAGGGTGCGAGCCCGCTACTCCATGGAGAAGATCATGCCTGAGGAGGAGTACAGCGAGTTCAAAGAGGTCAGACACACTTATTATTGAAGATGATGAATTAATTCATTAATGAAGGATTACCATGAGTCAAGGTACAAAGACCAGCTCATACTCGGTTGCACTAAGTTAGACACCAAAACATGGATCAGCAGTTGGTAACAAATACTGTATTACTTGTGAGGTACATAGTATGTGTCCTGGAAAAAGACATGTGAAAATGATGGCCACTTGTTTGACCATAGGTCACGGACATTCACTGTCTGTCTGTCTGGTTATGTGTGTTTGTGTGTGTGTGTGTCCACAGCTGATCCTGCTGAAGGAGTTCCATGTGATCTATGCTCTGGCCCATGTGTGTGGGCAGGACCGCACCCTGCTGGCCAGCATCCTGCTGCGTATCTTCAGACACGAGAAGACCGAGGCCCCCTTACTCAGGACACTCAACGACCGAGAGATCAACATGGAGGGTAAGACAAACACGCCTCTAAATATGAATTTCAAAACATGCAAAGATAATCTATTGTTGTAGCAACATTGTGCTGTTTTGAATGGCTCTTTATCATTGTGAAGTAGGTTATCTCCACTTTTAGATGCTTTGTGTTTATGATTCCAACATGAAAGCTATGACAGACACACACACTTGGCTGATGAGAAGTCTCCTCTCTCTGGTGGTTCCCAGACGAGGCGACGACCCTGTTCCGAGCGACCACGCTGGCCAGCACGCTGATGGAGCAGTACATGAAGGCCACAGCCACACCCTTCGTCCACCACGCCCTCAAAGACACCATCCTCAAGATCATGGAGAGCAAGCAGTCCTGTGAGGTAAACACACACACAAACACATTTTCTGACATGCAGAAAGGCTTTAGCCTTATTTTGTTTAGCCCAAGCTCTACCTACTGTAGTTTGGCAACATCTTGCATCTGTAAAGTTACTTTAGTCAACTCTTTCAGCAGAGAAGTGCGTGGGCTACAACCCAGCTATTCGTTACTTTATCTCCCGAGCGGAACACTTGGCATTTATAACATCATATCAGTACTTGGGCTACCCAGAAGACAAAACAGTAACTCATGTCACAATGACACAGATTCAACCTTGGCATTCACAGTGCTGTTGTGATCTCACAGGACTCTTCAGACTGACTGAATGTCTCCTCCAGTGGAACAGAGGGCATTACACATTATCTTCCACAGTTGCTTTCAACAGCAAATCCTACTCTAGTGAAATAATCTTATGTAGCCCGTCATATTTTTGTTCACGAGCACACTTCTATTTGTATGATGGCACATCATCTTTTTCCCTCCCTCCCTCTGTTTTTCTGTGTGTCCCCCTCACTAGCTGAACCCCTCCAAACTGGAGAAGAATGAGGATGTGAATCTGAACCTGGCCCACCTCCTCAACATCCTGTCTGAGCTGGTGGAGAAGATCTTCATGGCTGCTGAGATCCTGCCCCCGTAAGCACATACACACACACACACACACACACACACACCACTCCACGTTGCACATACCAACAAACTAACACGGGAACCATCCACATAGGGTTGGGCGACGTATGAACTTTTGGCATATCGTCGATCGGGACTCATTGATTTGGACTAACAAAAAGACGAATCAATCCCAGTTGTTCATTTGACTAGAATTCTGAAATGTCACTGTCTGCACTGTTCTGCTTTGTCAAGTGTAAATAGGTTATCATCTGTCATCGACGATGACGTCCCCATCGACGATGGCTGTCAATCATTATCAACACCTGATGACATCGTTCATCGGCCCAACCCTAATAAGTAAGGAAGTGTATATCCGACCGGCAGAACAAAAACGTAGGTTTAGGCATAGGGGTCGAAATTAATTGAGGTTAAGGTTAGGAATAGTTTCAGTAAGGGTTACGGAAAGGCATAAAAGTAACATTGGGTTAGCGTACCGCCGCCATTTCATTTTCTGCCGGTTAAATATACACTGCCATTTAAGTAACCATCTCCATAGTTTGAACCCTGTATATCATGACATTCTCCTGTAGTACAATCAATCTATTATGTCATCAGACAAACCAACAAATGAACTGAACACATTAAGTACGTCCATAGGATAGTTTGAAGTTTATACCGTATATTTAAGTCATGTCCCAGTACATTCAGTCTTCTCACTCTCTCTCTCTCCCGTGACCTTTCCAGGACTCTAAGGTATATCTATGGGTGTCTGCAGAAATCAGTGCAGCAGAAATGGCCCACCAACACCACCATGAGAACCAGAGTCGTAAGGTAACTACCCATACACACCATGGATCTACTTTGCCATCTGCAACCCTCATGGATAGTCAGCTCACAGAATTAGAATGGATCATTAGAAACCATTCTAGTTTTATGGTGCCTTTGGTCAAGGGGGGAACGTTTGGGAAGCACTGATCTAACCAATACTTGTTTGACTCTTCCCAGTGGCTTTGTGTTCCTGAGACTGATCTGTCCTGCCATCCTCAACCCAAGAATGTTCAACATCATTGCTGGTGAGCCTATACCCTTTGTATTTGGTATTGCAGAAATTGATTATTTCTTAGCATGGATTGAACAGTATGAGTCCATACATGACTTTTTTTGCGTGTAGACCCTCCCTCTGCAACAGCGGGCCGTACCCTCACATTGATTGCCAAGTCTGTCCAGAACCTGGCTAACCTGGTGGAGTTTGGTGCAAAGGTATGGCCACCTTAAACATCATACACTGTTCTGTGTGGGGACGTTCGTATCCCTGTGTTGTCTAAGCGCAGGCAAACCAAAGTGTAATCCTCCATAGATGTGCATTGTACCTCGTTTCCATCCTTCAGGAAACTACTGAATACTTTCTGACAAAGATGGTAATGGAGTGTGTTCCTCTTCAATCTAGGAGCCCTACATGGAGGGAGTGAACCCCTTCATCAAAAACAACAAACATAGGATGATCATGTTTCTGGATGAGTTGGGGGTAGGTTACCTGTTTCCATCTCCTTTAGACACAATTGGAACTCTTTAGAAACCTGTGGCAGTTCTGTTCCAATGTCTAGGTAAGACGTTAACGTGTGTGTCCTTTACAGAATGTCCCTGACCTCCCTGAAGCTACAGAGCACTTTAGGACAGACCTGTCCCGTGACCTCGCAGCCCTGCATGAGATCTGTGTCTCACATTCAGACGACCTCCGCACCCTGAGCAACGAGAGGGGAGCACAGCAGGTGTGTGTGGCAAGGGCATTCAACCAGTGATTGAAAGGCCAAAAAGGCTTTTTGAATCTGTTAATGACAAATGGTACCAAAAACATGCCATGACGATTGTAAACCATGGCTGTCTCTCATGTTTCTCTCTTTGTAGCACGTGCTGAAAAAGCTGCTGGCCATCACTGAGCTCCTTCAGCAGAAACAGGTTCACTATGCCATGTCCAACAGCAACAGGTAGTACAGTACTCCTCCCCTCTCACCCTCCATCCCCTCGCACGGAGTCGCACACGGGACCTGACCCAGCATGCTCCACTCATCACCATGGCAACCCCACCCCTCATCTCCTCCGACAGCCCCGCCCACCATCCCGCCACATTTCCCATGCCACGAGAACAGCAGCAAACCGAACAACCAACCAACGCAGTACCTAAAAAAAACTAAACTTGCACAAATATTTTATTTTTCTGATAAACTGTGTTCATGATTCCGTGACTTGGGTACATATGTTTCGTACCCCTTTATCAAAAGGGTCAAAGATTTGATTTCAAAGCAAAGCTTCACATACCCAAGACATGTTTGTCCACACAGCACAGGTTGCCAAAGTATATCTAACCATCTCCCTGCTCAATATGAGGAAAGTCTACTGACATGAAGCTACAGTCAACCCTGTTTTTCTTATAACTGGATTATGAGCGATAATGCTTTTTATACAGTAATTTGACTGATTTATTTTGTGGTCGTGACAATATCCACAAAGTGCTGAAACTAGCGTTTCCTATCTATTTGTCTAGTAGTTTTTGTTCTCTAGTTTAGTTTGGAAATGTTCATGCAGAAAGTATGGTTATTTTATGTCAAATTCTCTTGCTGGAATCATGAGTATATAATAGTATATAAATGAGAAACTGAATTGTTTTGTTTTTCAACTGTATCGTGTTTTAGTTCATTCTTCTCAATGCCAGACAAGATACATAATCAAAGAAACCAAGTTAATAAATGTTTACAGCAGTACATTTTTTTTAATAGTACAGATTGTATCAGACATGCATGCACTTATTAAACAGTTTTTTGTAAAGTAGATAATGGAGTCTTTTCTTCCCCAGGTAATTGATTGTTCAAAGTGCATTCAGGATTGTTCCTTTGCGATGTATTTCTCCTGAAAACCCAGGTTTGAGATTTAGAAGAGCAGCCTTATCATAACGCACTGTTTAAAATGGTATATTGAAGCTCTGCTCACAGAGCCTAGTGCTGTTGTAAACAAAGGTTGCCCGCCTAAACTCTTTCCATGAAATATTCACGCATAAATGTACTACATTATCACGAGATGAAGACATTTGGTATTTAAAGTTTGACACTCCATAAAACGTGTACAAAAATAGGTTTATTATCTTACAGGAAAAAATGACAAGACCATAATGTATGGCCTGATAAGAACAAAGAAAAACAATCTTCAAGTCCTCTCTAATGGTGGATTCTTTCCCACACTGGGTAGGCCATGAGACAATATTGCTGATCCTTCAGTGACAAAAAGGGTTGGGTGATATTTGGCTCAAACTAACGGGCTCGATTCAATCCATTTCGCAGAAGTTCAGTGTTTAGTGATTTAAAGGCAATGTTAGCAGAGGGGAGACTGCATTCACAGTAAACGCTGCATATGTCCGCTCAATCGGAAATTCAGTGATACAGATTGAATAAAGCCCTAAATGTTTTCATAATTCATCCAAATCCAGATCTTCATCAGTCCACTCCTCCTAGAAAACACAGCAAGCTATTTAATGACCTGAAATTTATGGTAGCCAAAATGTGTTGAAGTGGTTTCACTCACCTCTGTCATTCGGGGCTCTTTCGCTACATGATCGTCATCCTCATATCCTCTCTTTCTTTTCCTGTAAAATAGATTGAGATTTTTTTTCAAACTTTCTGGCAGATGTAAGAGTGCACAATCTTTGTTTTGGGTGGTATATGAAGTATTGGTAACCTGTAGGCTATAACTGACTGTGGATTTATGGAAGGTAAAGAATCATGAGATCGGTCTGCTGGAAGCTGTTTTAGCAGGCCACTTGTTGTTAAACATGTTTTCCCCATGTTCTCGCCTCATGATCTTCCCTTCAAGACATGCGCATCTACAGCCCCCTGTCATCTAGGTATAAGAGTACCATCTGTCATGACACCACGGTTCATATCAGATTGTATGGATATAGAAGGGGTAGGGTGGCATAGTCTTTAATAAATGGCATTAAGATGTAACTGATCAATGTGAGGCCTTTTCAACAGTGTACACTTTGTCTTGCAGGACCGAGTGCACCGTCATGGCATTGGCTGCCACCATCCAGGTAATGTGAATTCTACAAATGAGACTAGACAGGTCAGTCAGTCCACCAAACAGCCAGCAAGCCCAAGTACTGGCATGGAGCGCTGGACCGGAGACCAGGTGGATTTGTATTGAGCATGTAGCTTTCTGGCCATTTCGGTCCACTATGGCTGGCTGAGCACTGCAATGGGAATGTGACTGACTGTGGATCTGGGAATCTCTTGCCAGTCCCAAAGCCCTTGAACAGACACGGTGAAATAAGAACTCACCTTACCCAATGCTAACCTGAACTATATTCAAGCTGGGAGGGCCAGACAGACATGAAGAGGTCACTGAAGACTGTTAGCCTATATGGCAGTTATGTTATAGCTTACAGACAGCTAAAGAGATCTATGAACTGGATCACCTCCTGTATGTTGATTGGCTTGGGCTTTGTCCTGAATTTGGGAGGGGGCCTGACTTGAACCCTAGAGGTACCTACACACTGCCTCCTTTTCAACAGTGGAACCTTCCCAGAGGGCCTCAGTGCAGCAGCGAGCCAAAGCATCGTAGCGATAACCACGATCTTCAGGGAAATCTAACATAGCACCTCTCCAAGACAAGCCTTAACTCACTTTACACACCCCTACTCCACTTGACTTTCACAACCCAACCTCTTCCTAACTCCAAAATGGCAGTTTACAATTCACACTAGCTTCATATACAGGTAACTGCCAAAATAGTGGAAGCACCGGAATAAATTAGGGTTCTGGAGGCTCTTATGGTGTGGGGTGCATTTTCCTGGCATGGTTTAGGTTCACCCAACCCCTTAGATAGGAGTGGATGACAATGCCCATATCCAGAGTGTGAGTGGTCACAATGGTTTGATGAGCTTAAACAATGTAAACCATATGCCATGGCTGTCTCAGTCACCAGATCTCAACCCAATTGAACACTTATGGGAGATTCTGGAGCGGCGCCTGAGACCGCGTTTTTACCACCAACAAAACACCAAATGATGAAATTTCTCATGGAAGAATGGTGTTGCCTCCCTCCAGTAGAGTTCCAGACACTTGTAGAATCTATGCCAAGGTGCATTGAAGCTGTTCTGGCGGTTCGTGGTGGCCCAACACCCTATTAAAACACTTGGGGTTATCTTTATTTTGTCAGTTACATTTAAGCTCTTATCCAGAGCGACTTACAAATGACCTGTATATAGCACTGAAGCTATTAGCGATATCTTTTCTATGCTGCTTTGCCTGTTATAATATGACAAAACCAGTGTTTATGTATGATAGCTTATCATACAACTCCATTTAACTATCATACAAATGTTAACCTAACAGAGTTTGTAAGAATGTTTTGTAACCTGCGCATGTGTAACCCTATGGAAACCGTCTGATGTCTGGGCCTACATATGTGCTGCTCTGAGAAACTAAAGGAACTGAGAAATCCTCCCTTTAAGCCTGGGCTCATCAACTGAAGCTTTCATATATTTGCAACTTCAATGTAACCCTCACTAACCCACTTTCCTTGGTGATACAAGCCAACACCACACTGACCAAGATAGATTAATTTTGTGCAGGCCATGCACAGATTCACCCATCTCTGTCGTTTGGATGAGAACTGGCTGACTTAGTACAGCCATCGACTGCTCATCCAAACAGCTCGAAAAGTCAGACTAATTTAGATACACTGAAGAGTACACAGACCTTACAAACCCTCACCTAAGTGTTCATAGACTTGAGATATGGGTGAGATTAAACTCCTCTCTTCAAATATATAAAATGTCTGCTCTGCTTCATGGAGTGTGAAACTGTTCTGCTTCTTCTTTATTTCATATAGCTGATAGACAGAACCGTGAATATTTTGCATCTTAGATACACTTGATCGACCTGGCTAAATAAAACTGTTAGTATGTATGGAGAAAGGTATTGCTTCGTTAACTATGAAGGGAGTTTGGGGGAGTCCTGATTGTTATAGTAGTCTCAGAGGCCAGAATATCCTCTCCTTACCTGACAGCCATTCCTATCACACAATATTAACCTGTTACTCAAGTCAGCTGATCATTTCTACCTTGAAACTCCCTCCCCAGTTGCGTGGTAGCGCACCCATGTAACCATACACACTGTATTTGTGCAATGTAACAATTGCATGTGCTTGTAACTGACAGATGCATGCATTCAAGAAGGCTATACGTACGCGTTGGAGTTTGTGCCAAAGTCAGCATGGACCCTCTCCAGTTTCACTTTGTAAGCGTTCACCTCGTCTGGTTTCGGAAGTTCATACTTTTTCATGAGACTTTTTATCCCTGTGTGAAAAGGAAAAACAAATGTTGATGTTTGTCACTGAAACAACATGTTAATGTTGCTTTGTAGAATGTTGTACAATGTGGATGTGATGTCACAACTCTGATCAAACCTGCCAACTTGTGGTTGTAATTGGTAAATGCAACGATGCAGGCAAAAACACTTACGTCTCATCGCATCGTACATCTTTAAGAGGGTCTCTTTGTCCTCCTTCAGTCCCATACATTCTGTCAGATAGCTATAACAAAGGGGACAACAACTAGTTCAAGGCTAAATTTATCCTAACAATTAATGAAAACAGATTGTGAGAATACTACCCTGTCTACAATACACTATGGAAGAATGTTTGTTTTCACTTGCTGTTCTCTAGGCCATGTTTGACCCATATCCCCTGGAACATTGCCTTGCTCTAGTCTAGAACACAGAGCCCAGTTGGTGGCCTACCTCTCCATGCTGAGGCCGGCCCGCGACGCACTGTTCAGAATGGCCGTCAAGGCGATCTGAGATGGGGGAAACAGCAGCCCACTGTCCGTCAGGGTGGCCCGTGTCAGGAAGTCATCAACGCTCTTCCTCAGAGACTCTGGGTTCTCCAGAAGAGGGTACCTTGTCTGAGGTAAAGGTCACCAATAGACAAGGCTGTTAACTGAAGCCTTAGTTGGTACATAACCTGCTGGGTTTTCTATTCTTACAGAATCAACAACGTCCGCAACATGGCTCTTTAAATCTCAGCAGCATATTCTTGCACTACACTACATCGGGTTATGTTCATCTGCTGTATCGCTACTGAGCATCATCGACCCGGTAAGTATCTCCATCCACCCACCTTGAGGTCTATGAGCAGGCCCTCCATAGGTCTGTAGGGGGTGTGCACCACCAGGTGGAAGTTGAGCTGCTGAATGAGAAGGAGCTCATACTCCAAAATCTGTTCAAGAGCCCTCTCCTGCCCGGCCGCACTCTCCTGCACAAGATTCCCCACAAACTGGGTGCTGGACACGTTAAACTCATCCACCTTACAGGACAGGTAGGCACAGATCCGCCTGAAAGAAAGAAAGAAGCCAGGGCAGAGGTGGGACAAAAAGGGATGATAAGGGTGGCAAGGAGATTGGGTGACAAACAGAACAGCAGAGGAAAGGGAGGTCAGGAGGAGAAGGAAAATACGTGAAGAGAGAATGAGGGCGAGAGAGGTTATGTACAGTGAGTTCAGAAATCAAGTGTGTATCCGTTTCTAAATAGGAGTTTCTCAACATAAGGCTCTGGGACTACTAGTCAAAGACAAGCCCTTTACTACTCACATGATTGTTCTAGGGTGGTATTCCATCAGTGAGTTGTTCAGGTAAAATCTCCGGAAATACATGATAGCTGTACCCTGTCGAGATGATTGCACTGTTAAGCCCCTCAGATAAATCCAGTTAGTCTAGGTCTGATTTACGGTGTACCCTTACAAAATACATACCACAACAGACTTGGGCATCACAGGTTTGAAAGCATTACAGAAGTCAAGGAGTCTCTTCTCATAGTGTCTGAAAAGGACGTTCTCCTCGTGAGCCTCCAGGAACAAGGCATCACTAACCCCAGGCTTTATCAAGGTAGGGGTAAAGGAAAGGATGAGAGGGGGAACAAGGGCATTAACAAACTCAAAGTTGGAAGCAGGTGGCAACTATAATCAAAGTTTTAAAAAGGTCCAATGCAGCCATTTTTATCTCAGTATCAAATCATTTCTGTGTAACAAGTACCATTAAAATTCTCAAAAATAGCTTCTTAGCAAAAAGCAATTTCTCACACAAGAATTTAGCTAGGACTGTCTGGGAGTGGTCTGAGCAGGGAGTGGAAAACTGAAAATTAGCTCTTTGTAACTCTTTCTTATTGGTCTATTAACTAGGTCTAATTCACCTGGCAGGCCAAAGCCAAAGTTTATTTTATAACTTACCCAATATAGAACACAGCCTGTTGTTTTACAATAGGAGCAAATTAATCATAGTGTGCAGATCAAGCAAGGAGGTGGGCAGAGCCAAGCACAAGATCCTATTGGCGCGTTCTAGCATGTATTTGCATATTTCCGTCAGGGAACGCATACTCTGAAGTGTGTGTGTGCAATAACTCAATTAGCCCTTGCACTCCTGAACATATTTTTACAAACTTTTGCAAAGGGTAAAGTCTACTTAGTCCATTCTGTTCGTAACAGATTTTCATTTTGGGAATAGAAAACTGTATTGAGATCAAACGTTTAATCGATGAGGAAAATGTGCAGAATGTTGGCCAAAATCCATCTTGCTCCATCTTCTCCCACTGGGCTTCCTCACATCACCATATTTGGTGATGAGTGGAAACGTCAACCGGATGCTTAAGATGTATACACCGGTTAAACATCAGTCACCGGGGGCTGATACTGTCATGGTTCATGTGGGGTCAAATTACATTATGAAGGGCAGCTCAGAACAGCTGAAGATGGATTTTAAAGAACTGATTGGGTCTCTGCTTGACACCAACAAACGCCCCATAATATTTGGCCCTGTGCCCTCCCTAAATCCTGGCATTGAACGTTTCAGCAGACTTTTAGCCCTCCATAACTGGCTACAAGACTATTGCAGCTCTGTGGGTGTAACATTTATTGACAATTTTGATACCTTCTGGAAATAAAGCTTGTATTATAAGGAGGATGGGATCCACCCAAATCATTTGGGTTCCTGGATCCTTTCACAGCATTATAAGGCTGCGTTGAGACAATGACTTATCAATGACCCAAGTCCAGCTCATTTAATCCCTACCATTGTGTCGCTG
This sequence comes from Coregonus clupeaformis, assembly GCF_020615455.1. Lineage (NCBI taxonomy): Eukaryota > Metazoa > Chordata > Actinopteri > Salmoniformes > Salmonidae > Coregonus > Coregonus clupeaformis. The sequence continues at coordinate 15,438,630 of NC_059209.1, forward strand.
AGTTGTCATAATGATTCAGCAAATGTACATTATCCTAGAGGCATTGGAAGACTCAATGTAAATAACCTAATTTTTCCCTCTTACTGCCCAGGATGCCTCTGCTGATCCTACAGCTATTGTATGCAGTAACCATATGCCTATGAACCAGAGTAATACTGTTAGCACTGAGGTGGTGTGCCCTAGTAGGAAGTCCACTGTGTGCAGCTCACCCTGCACTAATACAAATAACCTGAGAATGTCTACCTCTGCTAAGCTTCCCAGTAAAGTAAGAAAAATAATCAAGCATCCCAGAAAAGTGTTAAAAATAGCCCACGTTAACATATGTAGCTTAAGAAACAAGGTTCATGAAATCAATAATTTGCTAGTAACAGATGACATTCATATTCTGACAATCTCTGAAACTCACTTAGATAATACTTTTGTTGATACAGTGGTAGCAATACAAGGTTATAACATTTACAGAAAATAAAAATGCCAATGGAGTCAGTGTTGCGGTCTATATTCAGAACCACATTCCTGTAAAGCTTAGAGAGGATCTCATGTTAAATACTGTTGAAGTAATATGGCTACAGGTTCACCTGCCTCACCTAAAGCCCATTCTGGTTGGAAGCTGCTATAGACCACCAAGTGCTAACAGTCAGTATCTGGATAACGTGTGAAATGCTTGATAATATATGTGATATCAATAGAGGTATACTTTCTGGGTGATTTCAATATTGACTGGCTTTCATCAGGCTGCCCACTCAAGAGAAAGCTTCAAACTGTAACTAGTGCCTGCAACCTGGTTCAGGTTATCAATCAACCTACCAGGGTAGTTACAAACAGTACAGGAATGAAATCATCAACATGTATTGATCATATCTTTACTAATGCTGCAGAAATTTGTTTGAAAGCAGTATCCAAATCCATTGGATGTAGTGATCACAATATAGTAGCCATATCTAGGAAAACCAAAATTCCAAAGGCTGGGCCTAATATTGTGTATAAGAGGTCATGCAAGAAGTTCTGTAGTGATTCCTATGTGTTGATGTGGGGAATATTTGTTGGTCTGTGGTGAGTAATGACGAGCAACAAGATGCTGCACTTGACACATTTATGAAATTGCTTATCCCAGTTACTAATAAGTATGCACCCATTATGAATATCACTGTAAAAACTGTTAAATCCCTGTGGAATAAAAAAATTGTATGGTTGAGAGGGATGAGGCAAAAGAGATGGCAAATAGGTCTGGCTGTACAACCGATTGGCAAACATACTGCAAATTGAGAAATCATGTGACTAAACTGAATAAAAAGAAGAAACTACTCTATGAAACAAAGAAATGACATAAAGAATGATAGTAAAAAGCTTTGGAGCACCTTAAATGAAATTTTGGGCAAAAAGGCAAACGCGGCTCCATCATTCATTGAATCAGATGGCAATATCAGTGGGTTTTGTAATGAATGAGCCAACTACTTTAATGATTTTTTCATTGGCAAGATTAGCAAACTTAGGCATGACATGCCAGCAACAAATGCTGACACTACACATCCAAGTACATCTGACCAAATTATGAAAGACAAGCATTGTAATTTTGAATTTCGTAAAGTACGTGTGGAAGAGCTGAAAAAAGTATTATTGTCGATCAACAATGACAAGCCACCGGGGTCACATGGATGGAAAATTACTGAGGATAATAGCGGACGATATTGCCACTCCTATTTGCCATATCTTCAATTTAAGCCTACTAGAAAGTGTGTGCCCTCAAGCCTGGAGGGAAGCTAAAGTTATTCCCCTACCTAAGAATAGTAAAGCCCCTTTAACTGGCTCAAATAGCCGACCAATCAGCCTGTTACCAAACCTTAGTAAACTTTTGGAAAATTGTGTTTGACCAGATAAAATGCTATTTCACAGTAACCAAATTGACAACAGACTTTCAGCACGCTTATAGGGAAGGACATTCAACAAGCACAGCACTTACACAAACGACTGATGATTGGCTGAGAGAAATTGATGATAAAAAGATTGTAGGGCCTGTTTTGTTAGACTTCAGTGCGGCTTTTGACATTATCAATCATAGTCTGTTGCTGGAAAAAACTTGCGTGTTATGGCTTTACACCCCCTGCTATATTGTGGATAAAGAGTTACCCGTCTAACATAACACAGAGGGTGTTATTTAATGGAAGCCTCCCCAACAAAATCCAGGTAGAATCAGGAATTCCCCAGGGCAGCTGTCTAGGCCCCTTACTTTTTTCAATCTTTGAGTAAAGCCAGTGTGTCTATGTATGCGGATGACTCAACACCATACAAGTCAGCTACCACAGCGACTGAAATGACAGCAACACTTAACAAAGAGCTGCAATTAGTTTCAGAATCAGTGGCAAGGAATAAGTCAGTCCTAAATATTTCAAAAACTAAAAGCATTGTATTTGGGACAAATAATTTACTAAATTCTAAACCTCAACTAAATCTTGTAATGAATAATGTGGAAATTGAGCAAGTTGAGGAGACTAAATTGCTTGGATTTACCCTGGATTGTAAACTGTCATGGTCAAAACATATTGATACAACAGTAGCTAGGATGGGGAGAAGTCTGTCTATAATAAAGCGCTGCTCTGCATTCTTAACAGCACTATCAACAAGGCAGGTCCTACAGGCCCTAGTTTTGTCACACCTGCACTACTTACTGTTCAGTAGTGTGGTCAGGTGTCACAAAGAGGGACTTAGGAAAATTGCAATTGGCTCAGAACAGGGCAGCACGGCTGGCCCTTGGATATACACAGAGAGCTAACATTAATAATATAAATGTCAATCTCTTCTGGCTCAAAGTGGAGGAGAGATTGACTTCAACACTACTTGTATTCGTGACATGTTGAATGAACCGAGCTGTCTGTTTGAACAACTGGCTCGGACACCCATGCATACCCCACAAGACATGCCACATTTTACATTTACATTTTAGTCATTTAGCAGACGCTCTTATCCAGAGCGACTTACAGTTAGTGAGTGCATACATTATTTTTTTATTTTTCATACTGGCCCCCGTGAGAATCGAACCCACAACCCTGGCGTTGCAAACACCATGCTCTACCAACTGAGCTACATCCCTGCCGGCCATGCCCTCCCCTACCCTGGACGACGCTGGGCTAATTGTGCGCCGCCCCATGGGTCTCCCGGTCGCGGCCGGCTACGACAGAGCCTGGATTCGAACCAGGATCTCTAGTGGCACAGCTAGTACTGCGATGCAGTGCCTTAGACCACTGCGCCACTCGGGAGGTCTCTTCACAGTCCCCAAGTCAAGAACAGACTATGGGAGGCGCACAGTACTACATAGAGCCATGACTACATGGAACTCTATTCCACATCAAGTAACTCATGCCAGCAGTAAAATTAGACTTAAAAAACAGATAAAAATACACCTTATGGAACAGCGGGGACTGTGAAGCAACACAAACATAGCCACATGCATACAAACACACTAACATACGCACTATACCAACACATACACATGTATTTTGTGTTATAGATATGTGGTAGTAGAGTAGAGGCCTGAGGGCACACACTTAATATGTTGTGAAATCTGTTATGAATTAATTGTAATGTTTTTTAAATGTATAACTGCCTTAATGTTGCTGGACCCCAGGAAGAGTAGCTGCTGCCTTGTCAGCCACTAAATACAAATAGAATAATTAACCAGATGTTGTATCTGTGCCAAAACTCCATCCCACCAATGTTACATTATAAAATAATGTTACCTTCCCACTGGCAAACATTTTGTTGCGATATTTCTGGTTGGCTTCATATCTCAGTTGTTCCAGACTTTCTTCATTGTCGAATGTCCAGAACTTTTTCTGTGAGCTAATGTGAAACATGGTGAAACTCTGACTGCACGTAACAGAAAATGTATAGTCAGATACTGTCACTTGAATAACAGTTACACAACATCACATGTGCAAGCTACGTTAGCAAGCAAACAAACGGATTAGCCTATGCTATAGCATGAGATATTGAACAGGCAACGAACTAGGAAATAGTATAGCTAGTTTAAGGAAGCAAGTGACGTTAAGCGGTAGCTAGTATTAAGCAAGCTGGTTGGTTACATTGTACATTGAAGAGGTCCTAACTTTTCCTTACCTTTTAGCTAGCCGATGGTAGCTAACTTAGTTAGCTAACGTTAGCTAGTAGAGGCAACAGCCGGCTAGCACTATCTAGTCAGTCGTTAGCTGTTCGACTTGTTAGCGAAGCTTCTACTAGCTGTCTAATCAAACTCCAGATGATCCGTACAAACGCTATGATATAACTAGCTCGATAAACTATTAATACCTTTATGATTTTGAAAAGTAACTAGTTAGCTGGCTATTTTAGCAACTAGCTTTCCCATTCATGGCAACAGCATGTTCATTGCGGCGTTGTACCGTAATATATGGTAATGTGCGCAAATTGATATGCGCATGTAAGTGGGAAGGTTGGCATTTATTGTCATGAAGCTTGACATGGAGGCAGCTCTGGAGAGTGGTCAGTAGCTAGAACACCCACAAAGTAATAAAATCACATGTAAAACTGAACCTTAACCACACTGCTAACCCTAATGCCTAAACCGAACCTTAAATTAAGACTCAGCAGCTGGCACATCTAGCGTACATTGCTCAGTGCGGCCTCCAGGGCAAGATTCATGACAATAAACGTCAACCTGCTGTACAGCGGGGTGCATGTATGGGTTCAGATCAAGAACACCTAGGAGGAACAATTAGGCCAGTGGGTCAGAAGTTTACATACACTAAGTTGACTGTGCCTTTAAGCAACTTGGAAAATTCCAGAAAATGATGTCATGGCTTTAGAAGCTTCTGATAGGCTTATTGACATCATTTGAGTCAATTGGAGGTGTACCTGTGGATGTATTTCAAGGCCTACCTTCAAACTCAGTGCCTCTTTGCTTGACATCATGGGAAAATCAAAAGAAATCAGCCAAGACCTCAAAAAAAAAAAAAAATTGTAGACCTCCACAAGTCTGGTTCATCCTTGGGAGCAATTTCCAAACGCCTGAAGGTACCACGTTCATCTGTACAAACAATAGTATGCAAGGATAAACACCATGGGACCACACAGCCGTCATACCGCTCAGGAAGGAGACGCGTTCTGTCTCCTAGAGATGAACATACTTTGGTGCGAAAAGTGCAAATCAATCCCAGAACAACAGCAAAGGACCTTGTGAAGATGCTGGAGGAAACAGGTACAAAAGTATCTATATCCACAGTAAAACGAGTTCTATATCGACATAACCTGAAAGGCCACACAGCAAGGAAGAAGCCACTGCTCCAAAACCGCCATAAAAAAGCCTGACTACGGTTTGCAACTGCACATGGGGACAAAGATAAGTACTTTTTGGAGAAATGTCCTCTGGTCAGATGAAACAAAAAGAGAACTGTTTGGCCATAATGACCATCGTTATGTTTGGAGGAAAAAGGGGGTTGCTTGCAAGCCGAAGAACACCATCCCAACCGTGAAGCACAGGGGTGGCAGCATCATGCTGTGGGGGTGCTTTGCTGCAGGAGGGACTGGTGCACTTCACAAAAAAGATGGCATCATGAAGGAAAATTATGTGGATATATTGAAGCAATATCTCAAGACATCAGTCAGGAAGTTGAAGCTTGGTCACAAATGGACAATGACCCCAAGCATACTTCCAAAAGTGTGGCAGAATGGCTTAAGGACAACAAAGTTAAGGTATTGGAGTGGCCATCACAAAGCCCTGACCTCAATCCTATAGAAAATGTGTGGGCAGAACTGAAAAAGCGTGTGCGAGCAAGGAGGCCTACCAACCTGACTCAGTTACATCAGCTCTGTCAGGAGGAATGGGCCAAAATTCACCCAACTTATTGTAGGAAGCTTGTGGAAGGCTACCCGAAACGTTTGACCCAAGTTAAACAATTTAAAGGCAATGCTACCAAATACTAATTGAGTGTATGTAAACTTCTGACCCACTGGGAATGTGATGAAATAAATACAATCTGAAATAAATCATTATCTCTACACGGCTGCGTGGTCCCATGGTGTTCTGACCCACTGGGAATGTGATTAAATAAATAAAAGCTTAAATAAATCATTCTCTCTACTATTATTCTGACATTTCACATTCTTAAAATAAAGTGGTGATCCTAAGTGACCTAAGACAGGGAATTTTGACTAGGATTAAATGTCAGGAATTGTGAAAAACAGAGTTTAAATGTATTTGGCTAAGGTGTATGTAAACTTCCGACTTCAACTGTACATACATACATAGATACACGAACAGAGAAAGAGAGAGAGGAAGAAAGAGAGAGTGAGTGAGTGAGTTAATGAGAGAGAGAGAGAGAGAGAGAGAGAGAGAGAGAGAGAGAGAGAGAGAGAGAGAGAGCAGCAATTAAGTAAAATTATGGGTAGGGCTTTATGCTGAGAATAATCTAGAAATGGAAAGATCAAGGTAGGTGTGGATTGACAAGCTGGCCTTTTGGCCAAAGGAGAACATAACCTATAATCTGTGGGAGCCTATTCCATTTAGCAAAATCTGGGCATCAACTGAGATTTACATTTACATTTTAGTCATTTAGCAGACGCTCTTATCCAGAGCGACTTACAGTTAGTGGGTGCATACATTATTAATTTTTTTTGTTTCATACTGGCCCCCCGTGGGAATCGAACCCACAACCCTGGCGTTGCAAACGCCATGCTCTACCAACTGAGCTACATCCCTGCCGGCCATTCCCTCCCCTACCCTGGACGACGCTGGGCCAATTGTGCGCTGCCCCATGGGTCTGAGGCCCATGAGATGATTGTTTAGTTGTTGTTATAGGCACTGTCAGCACACAGTGAATAGTTTTTATTATTCAAATAAATGTCCATTTAACAACCATTTGAGTTCCATTTTCTCTTGACATTTGAAATAACAAGGATGCTGAAGCTTGCTACAAGCTACAGACAATACATTTCCTTGGAATCACTGAAACCCTCCACATCAATTCACCAAACTAAAAGCTGATGTCAGCTCCCGGACAATTGTATTAGTCTATTTGTCAGATCCGTCTCATCCGAAATCATAGACTATGGCCAAAACATAAAAGGGGATATTAATTAGCCTATAGCCAATCAAGGCCACATTTACTGTTTCTGAGAAAGAACGTTATACATTGAAATATGAAAACCAGCAATTGAATCAAATGTTTACTATAACAGACTGAAAGGTTTACTCAACCCCAACTCTACACAATGGTTCCGTATAGCCTTTTTTTTGCATAAACATTAGTAATTTATGAATAATAAATGTACTTGCGTTCAGCGGGAGCCATCATTTGCATAACACCATAGCACTACAGTTTTATTTCCTGTGTGCGGTGTTATCATGAAGCCCTTAAATCCTGTATATTAAACCAAAAGCAAAGGAAATGCTATAACAGGTATGTGAGACTTTTCTATATTTTTATTTATTGCACGCGCTCTCAATCGGCAGTACATTTTCGATCTTTAACGTTTGAGCGTTTTAACAGATATGGTTTTATAATGGCATGCAATGTACAGGGAGCTTGTATCTAGCCTGCAATACCGACCGCTCGTTCTTTGCCCTGTGAATTGCATAAACATGAAGTGTCAATGCATTATTGATGAGACCGTAGAAACCTATATAGGCTATGGTGTGTGTGTATGTGCGCGCGCCGTGTGTGCCTATGAGCGTGTATGTGTGTGTGTTCGTGTTCACTTCTAGGTGGTTTTATCCTGCCTTTGATAAAATGCAGCTAGGCTACATTATTGTTACTCGTTTTCAAGCACAAATGCACAGAAGGGATGAAAGGAAACATTTTCAAATTGTGATTTCATTTTAAAAACATTCTAGTAACAAAAAAATGAGTATTCTTTGTTTTGTGTAAAGCCATTTACATAGCATAAATCTACACTTTCCTGTTGTTGTCAACAAGATGTAGCCTAGTTTCCCTATTTGCATTATTTCCCCCCTATGTATGGGATGTGTGTGTGTGTGTGTGTGTGTGTGTGTGTCTGTGTGAGAGAGAGCGAAAGAAAGAAAGAAAGAAATAAAGAAAGAAAGAGAGAAAGAGTGAGAAATACAGACAGAGAGACAGACAGACAGACATAGAGAGAGAGAGAGAGAGAGAGAGAGAGAGTCTTGATACATATTGCTATCTGTGTGACTAAGGGCTGTGTCTATGCGTTCTGACAGAATGTGAGTGGTGGGAAATCACGCAGGGTTGCTTTGGCATCACCAGATCAACCAAATGATCTGAGCAACACCCTGATCGAGTTACTCTTATTTAGTCTGAGATGAACTGCATTCACACTAGCCTGTGCAGCATGATGCAAAAATATTGCTTCATCTGAAAAGCTTCAGGCATTGACATATTAGTGCTAGTTCCAGAGACTCACATAGAGATCGTCTTTTAGCACCAATTTGAATATGAAATAGGAATGATAGTGGGGAATGGGGATTGCCTTGTTGGCTGTACTTTACTGTGATGATGCTTTTTGTGGTGTTGTCATCATGATATGATTGTAGTGCATATTGCTATCTGAGTGATTGATTGACACATTTTTACAAGCATTATACCACATACTGATACCAGACACTAAAGGATATCTAATTAAATTGAATATACGTTTTATATGATTGAAATGAGCGGGTCCAATACTAGCCTACTGTTTATTATTCATTATGCATCGAGAAGCTCTAAGTGTCCTCTAAACACACTACACACCTGTCCTCTGTAAGGTGGTTACCATGATGAGGGACAAGACAGGCCAAAGGGTAGACTACCTACTCTACCAATCAACCTTATATGTTGTGGAACCAGTCAGTATGATTAGGATTATGATGAAGATAACAGATTACAGCCACGATGACCATGGAACAATGATGATGATGATGATGATGATGATTATGAGGATGTTGACCAGGATTTGACCAGGTTGATGATAATGATGGGTTCCTACCTTCTGGTTCGTTTTGTTCGTTTACATGGTTGTCCTTCATTTCCCTCAGAATCATGTGATGGCATTCAGGTATGACATAACATTTGGTTTGAAATTATGTTTATTTGTACAGATGTGTGTATCAATTCTTAATTATGCATATTGTTTTTATTCCCCATCCTCCCCCACCAACATGTTAGTCTATATCACATGTGACAGTCAGTGTCACATTTCTGAATCTATGTGTACTCTGGCGTAGACACACTCAGTTAATTCCTTATTTAAATCCCCATCATGCCAATATTAATTATTGCTCTCGACAATACCCACCCCTTTTAATTTCCCTACCCACCCTTGATGCAGTGGTTGCCATGGTGACCAGGCGTTGCTGTGGTATTGTCAGTAGCTCCCCCAAGGACAGGCATTGGGTCAGGTGACCACTGACATAGAGCTCCCTCAAGAGCACATCTCACCACCACTAGAGTGTGTGTCTGGAATTACACTGGTACAGAATTGGAACCTGTGCTTGATCAATAATGAAACCCATTTTGTTTTTGTGAGTGAAATGTTTAATTTAGTTCTGTTTTTTTAAATATGGATATATCCCACGTACATTATGTCGCCAGGCTTGTTGGTCTGACAATGTACGTGCTCTCTGTTGAATCAGATTAACTTGTGAGTATGCCCGTGTGTGTATGTGTGTGTGTTTTTCTGAGTGTGTATGGGTTTTCTCCAGCCAGCCAGGTTGGCATTAAACCTCCTCCATCCCCTCCCCTCCCCCTCTCCCTCAGACAGCTAGCGCTCCCCCTCCACCCCTCTCCCTAATTGAGCTTTGTGTCTACCTTCTCTCCATTCAAATCAGATACATTTGCATATGCTGTGCGCCAACTCCCCAGCTGTACAGTAGCGCACTAAATGAGGAACACAGGGCCACTTTACATGATGTGCATACTAAACAGGCAGGGAACCAGCTGTACTCCTCTCCCCTGGAAACACATCCATTCATCCATCCATCCATCCATTCATTCATCCATCCATCCTTCCACACAGGGAGGAGAGAAGAAAGAAGAAGAAAAGGGCAGAAATAAATTGCTGGCTGTTTATCTCTTTAAATGTATGGCGATATAGCACACACACCCACATGCATGCCCACATGTGCCAAACACACACAGAGAGCGAAGTAAGGAATCCTGACAGAAGTAAGTGCTTCTTTTAGTACAGTATTATTTGTCTGGTCCTGAATTACAACCTCGATGTACCCTCCAAGCTACGTTAAAGATGCATGCACATCCTTAAAGGGAATGTTAAGACCCCAAGGCCAATCTGTTATTCACCTATTGGCTGGATCTTTCTCATATTTCAACTCATTTCTGGATTCAATCAAAAGACTGACTTGAGGGTTCGCTGAAATCAGATGCTCCACAGTCTAATAGAAGTCTAACAGAGCTGTCCTTGGTAGACAATGGTTGGGCTGCACTCAAGAATCCCCCCTCAGAAATACCAATGGACAAGTTATTGGATTGAATTCATCAACACATTCACCAGGAATACAAATCTGCTATGGCAATGTTTCTTCTTTCGTGTTTTATGGATCCATTAGTGTTTGTGAATGTTAGCTGTAAGTGTAGACCTAATACAAAAGTTTGGGTAAGAGGCTGTGTTTCAAGGTTGGTACTGTATGTCTTTGTAAACATTGGTACATGTGGTTTTGTGTGTGTGTGGACACAGGCTGAAGACCCATATTGTGCTATGTCACTCAGACTGTCTCCATCCCTAGTGAAAAGGGGAGAGAGATGTGAAAGTGCAGGCATTCATGTGAAAATCCAATCCTTCACAGTACACAGCCCCTGCAAAGTCTTCCAAATGACCCTTTATATCAATGTGCCATGTCTGCACCTTTCCAAATAGCCAGCCCATTTCACCGACATGGATGCATGTAGGCTGCTGCTTGAGTAATGTATGACCTGTCTGTGCAATGTGTTCTCTGTCTGCCCCTGTGGTGTGTGTGTGTGTGTGTGTGTGTGTGTGTGTGTGTGTGTGTGTGTGTGTGTGTGTGGAGAGAGAGAGATAGAGAGAGATAGAGAGAGAGAGAGAGAAGAGAGAGAAGAGAGAGAAGAGCGAGAGAGAGAGCATGTGAGAATAAACATTTCCATGGACAGCAGTGTAAAGTATAGAGAAATACATGAGAGGATCCATTGGAAAGATACACAAAGTTGACTGAATGAAGATAGGTTGTATAGCATACCTTTACAGCATGTCATATTACTTGTGGTTGGGTGTGGAGGTTTTCCTCCATATTTCAAAAGAAATATATAGGCATCTGGATTTGGATCCTCTTTTAAACTAGAAGCTACAGGAATTAAGCTGGGAACGGGATATAGGCTATACGTAGCTTGCGCCATCAAGAATATAGCCAAGTCGTGATGGTCATATCCCAGTGCAAATCAATTAATAGCCTAAATATATGAAAACCTCACAGTATGCTAGAGGTGGATGTAGAGCCGTTTCTGTGTTAGGAGATTGTTTGTTTGTTTGAAAAATTAACCCATTAGCCTGTTAATAACGTGTAGCGAAAATATTTTGTTCCATTTTGTTTACCTTGTTTGTATTGTCATGAGAATAATATAGCCTATTGCTTAATGACATATCAATGCTTCAAATAGGCCTACTGGTGATAAACAAGCCATATGTGTTACATGTTTCCGTAGGTTAGGCTACATTGTGTTGAAGCTTAGATTTATTTTAGCTAAATATATAGATTGAAAAAAGACTAGTAGGCCTATTAGGTATGTCCTGTCATTTTTAATTAGGCTAATCTAAGACATGATATAGGCTGTATGAAAAAACTGGCAATATTTGAGTTTATGGAGGCTCTTGCTATTTTAGTTTTTTCACTAATTGGACATTTGAGGTTTAGAAGCTGGGTGTTGATTGGCTGAAGTGCTGCACTATAATCACGAGGTGCCCCTATGATCTATCCCGTCTTTAATTGCTTTTCCTTACATTTGAAAGCATTAAATGGCCAGTGACGATTCACCGCTGAACATGTCAAGGCTTCCAGGGACTTCAGCAAAAAGCATGGCAGTCGCCAGTTCCCAGTTTTCCCTGACAAATGTGTCGTTTAAATCACACTCAAATCATTTTGAAAACAGTAGTTTGGCAATTACAAGTGTTTTATTCCATAAATGTTGCAAATGGAAGTCCTAACCCTTTAGTGAACACCTAAAAAGATTGGAGTTTGACATGACTGAGACGAGTTAAACAATAGCATCCCTCTGGGCACAGACGTTAATTCAACATCTATTCCACGTTGGTTCAATGTAATTTTGTTGAAATGACGTGGAACAAACGTTGATTCAACTAGTGTGTACCCAGTGGGATATGATATACTGGGAACCAGTTAGGCATAGGGCCTTACAACTGGCATATAATACAACATATATTTGCATTAGATCTGTTTTTAATTGAACGCTTTCTATCTGAGGTATTTTGATCATGCTCCTCATACTCTGTTTCTCTCATGTAGGGATTTAGAATGTAGAATTAAGCTATATTAACTTCCAAAATGTGCACAGCATATTGCTCATAATTTTTGTTGCTCTTATTTTTGGAACGAATGCATTTTTTAATTCATTATTTAGAGTATACACGATAAAATTGGGTATGTGCATATTGCATTTGTATTGTAGGCTATAGCAAGCGTCCCTTTTGCTAACTATAAAGACAATTTGATTAAGCCCATGATACCAATGGGTCCATGAATTCTCTTGAATTTCCTCTCATAGTTCAATTCAACAACGCTCTAATTATTGATTTGATTCAAACAATTTCCAAGGTATGGATTCAGTCTCACATGTGCACGCTCAATAGCAAAGGCTTTAGGTTTGTGTGTATGAAGTGCTTACCTCTTAAATGGTATGTTATTTGATTCTGAATAATGTATTTTAAGGTTCTGTGTAGGGGTGAGTGTGTGTGTGTGTGTGTGTGTGTTTGTGTGTGTGTGTGTGTGTGTGTGTGTGTGTGTGTGTGTGTGTGTGTGTGTGTGTGTGTGTGTGTGTGTGTCTATGATGCATGTACAAAAAGACAAATGTCACCCAGTTTAGTAAATATAACTATAGTAAATATAATATCCACTAGATGGTGCCACAGTACTATTGTGTGGGTTTCTGATGCTTTGGACAATTCTCTTGGTAAAGGAATGCAAGGACACATTTGTCAACTTTTATGGGAAATGTCTTCAGTGTGGTGTACATTTAAATCATATGGTTATTGTTCACATAGAAGTTAATAAGGACCGTCCAGAAAAGTAATGTTTTTACTGCTTGTTAATTTATAGCTTAGATCGATCCATGTGCCTGCCATGACTGTCATGAAATCCTACATGTTTTAATGGTAAAGAATCACAATATGATATTAATAAGTTTTACACATACAATATTTGTCTTTCTGTATGTCCACTGGAGGGGAGGGGGTTGTGTGTGTGTGTGTGTGTGTGTGTGTGTGTGTGTGTGTGTGTGTGTGTGTGGGGGGGGTCAATCATCGCTATGAGTTATTAACAGGCTAATGGGTAAATTTTTCAACCAAACATATAATCTCCTAACACAGAAACTGCTCGACATCCACCACTAGCATACCGTGAGGTTTTTATATATTTAGGATATTAATTGATTTGCACTGGGATATGACCATCACGACTTGGCTATATTCTTGATGGCGCAAGCTATGTATAGCCTATATCCCGTTCCCAGCTTAATTCCTGTAGCTTCTAGTTTAAAAGAGGATCCAAATCCAGATGCCTATATATTTTTTTTATATATATGGAGGAAAACCTCCACACCAAACCACAAGGAATAGGACACACTGTAGTGGTAGGCTTTCCACTGCTGTCTATGGAAATGTTTATTCTCTCTCTCTCTCTCTCTCTCTCTCTCTCTCTCTCTCTCTTTCTCTCGCTCTCTTTCTCTCGCTCTCTTTCTCTCTCTCTTTTCCACACACACAAATTAGAGCAGCATATTATTAGCTCATAGTTGTGTTATGGGCCGCCCTGTTTGTCTTGTCTCAGGTTCTCTGTGGGTCTGAATAACCATGGTAAAGAGAGGGGGGAAGCTTTAATTGACGTACAAACCGCCAGCACTGTGAGACACTATGGAGATTACAAGTAGCCCTTCATTAAACCATAGTCCAGTCTAACGGACCCTTTTGCCTGTGTTCTTTATTCATTTCCCCAGTCCCTTTCTCTCTGAAAGAGACCCAATAGGGCCCAGCAGGTGAATGTAAAGAAACGCCAAAGGACTCCCCTCCGACCAGCCTTTCACATGTTGACAATACCCTGCCCACCTCTTTTACCACCACAATAAAAACATGATTAAAGCTCTTCCTGTTAGGTATTGATTGAGGGTGCAAAACTAAAACCAACAAAAACCCTGTGCCAGAATCCCCCAAAAGAGAATAAGGCCCTCCCTCAAAGGCTGGGGATGAAATGCTTTGTGAGGTTTTTGTTTTCTGTGTGTGTGTGTGTGTGTGTGTGTGTGCATGCGTGCGAGTGTGTGTCTATGCCATGGGGTGTATAGGGGAGAAGGCTATAATTAATTTGGAGGTTGCTCAGGAAACGAGGAAAGAAAGATCTCACTGTACATTCTTTCTCAGAAATACAATGTCAGACACAATGACTCTAAAGACAACGTGTGTGTATAGCTTGATGTAGTGTTTCCCATGCCCTGTTCAATTAGCTCCATTTGATAGCATTAAAATTAAAAATATCTAATTCACAATTAAGTCCTTAAATTTTCTGTGTTTCAGCTCAGTTAGTATTTTTGTAAACCTGTCTTTTCATGCAATACGAGCAAATGCACACTTTCTTTGTATACTGTATACCAAAATAAACTGTCTCTGTTGTCTTGAAGGAATTTGCATTGAAGGAAATTGGGATGAATAAGTGAAGCCAAGTGTTGTTAACCTACTGGGCAAAAACTGGTTTAATCAACATTGTTTCCACGTCATTTTAACAAAAAAAATCCATGTGATGACATTGAATCAACGTGGAAAACTGATTGGATTTGATATAAGTTATCAATATGAGGGAATTTCGTCTTTTTTTCACATAACTTTTAACCTAAATCCAATGACTGTGAAATGTTTTGTTGATTTCAAATCAAATCAAGTTTATTGGTTGAATTTCATGTTGAATTCACATTAGTTGACAACTCAACCTAATGTAAATCAAAACTAGATGTTGAACTGACGTCTTTGCCCAGTGGGAAAGAATGCTGAGCTATAATTTGATAAGGTTTATCATAAGTTGTCATTGGTTGCAATATATCACCATAAAGTGTATCTATAAAGTGATTTCAAATTTAATTGATACGTTTCAATCAGCTTCTGTAAAATGTATCATTTAGGCATATAAAATTAACAATATTTGCAAATTGTCATTCAACTGAGGACTGTTACTGGTTCTGGTGTGTTTTTCTCTCTTTGCCTCTATAAGGGAGTAGAGGAGGATTTGATTCAGAATACATACTGTAGGTTTTATTCAGTCTATGCATCATTTCAGTATACTTTCTGTGAGACTTTTGATATTTTGCATTTGCCTCCATTAATAACATAATTGGGATGATCTTCCACACTGTGTGGTGTTGCCATGTTGAAAGGACTCTTGTCATTTTTATGTAAACAAGCTTTTTTGCCTGTTTGACGACATAGGCTTTGGATAAAAGAGGAAAAAGCGGGAAAATGAGCTTTTTGCATATCTGTGAATATGTGTGAAAATGTGTGTGTGTGTGTGTGTGTGTGTGTGTGTGTGTGTGTGTGTGTGTGTATGTGTGTGTCTAGAGAGAGATTCCCAAAAACTCCACAAATATCGCGTTTCTTTGTTTGACGGATGTTTGACACATGTTCATGTTTCTCCAACAATTACCAGTGTCATATTTTTCCATTGTAAGTCATCTTCCAAACAGTGAATCCTGACAATTATCCAGGGGAATTCCTGATCAAAACCACATTTTTCTGTCTATAACTCACTTCCATCACATTCTGCGCTATAGCAGACCTCTCCCTATATTGCACACAATGTTTGTTTTTGAATTTTGTGTTGCATCACTCATCAGTTGAAATGCAAAAATAGCTTTTACGAAACGATTAAGTCATACAATCTATTTCATGAATTACTACAATGTGTATTTGTAATGATAATATACAGAGTTAAAATGCTATTATGAAATATTGGTAATTTGCGCTATAGCCTACTAGTGAACATTTTAAACAGCTCTTTCCCTATTCTAACAACAGAGGGTGATGTGCATTGGACTAACATTGACCTACATCCCAATTACTGGACCAATATGAATAATGTGATGGGACTATGGTTTGTCTGTGTATGCTTTTGTAATTATTACTAATTCTAAATCAACATCTTAATCATGCTGGTAAGAATCTAAGCTGGCCTCATTACATTAGAAATCATGTGGATAGACAACTTAGAAATAATTAGGAAATAACTAGCTTTACCTTTGGTGTGAAATATTTGAAAGAACTAAATCAAAATGTGTCTTGAGTTAGAGAATTCGTGTATTTTTTTATTTTTTTAAATTTTTAGTCATTTAGCAGACGCTCTTATCCAGAGCGACTTACAGTTAGTGAGTGCATACATTTTCATACAATGACACTAGGTTGCAATGGAATGCAATATATTGCTACAAAAAAAAAGTGAGGAAAAGAAAGAGCTTACGTGTACTATTGAAAGAAAATGAGGTGAAGGAGGGAGAAGGAGGGGGGAGATACAGAGAAAGAGGCCCCTCAGGCTATCTACTATGGTAAAGTGGCTCAAGGCTGTGGCTGAAGTGTATTTAACACAACCTACGCAGTTATCAGAGAAGGGTTAGGGTTCCACGCCTACACCAAGACCCTGCAGCCCCCTTGATTCAGTGAACTCTCTCTCTCTCTCTCTCTCTCTCTCTCTCTCTCTCTCTCTCTCTCTCTCTCTCTCTCTCTCTCTCTCTCTCTCACACACACACACATCCCTCCTGTCAGTCAATGTGTGTGTCAATGACTTTCTGTTGCTTTTTTTTGTCATACAAACAAATTACAAATAGGGAAACTAGGCTACGTCTTGATGTTGACAACAATAGGAAAGTGTAGATTTATGCTATATAAATGGCTTTAAACAAAACAAAGAATACATTTTTTTTTGTAACTAGAATGTTTTAAGAATGAAATCACCAGTCGTGTAAAGTACTATAAAAAAATACTTGAAAGTACTACTTAAGTAGGTTTTTGTGGTATAAGTACTTTACTTTACTATTTATAGTTTTGACAAGTTTTACTTTTACTTCACTACATTCCTAAAGAAAATAATGTACTTTGTACTCCATACATTTTCCCTGACACCCAAAAGTACTCGTTACATTTTGAATCCTTAGGACAGGAAAATTGTCAAATGCACACTTATCAAGAGAACCTTGGTCATCCCTACTGCCTCTGATCTGGCGGACTCACTAAACACAAATGCTTGGTTTGTAAATGATGTTGGAGTGTTGGAGTGTGCTCCTGGCTATCCGTTAAAAAAAAATAAAAAAAATGAAAATAGTGCTATCTGGTTTGCTTAATATAAGGAATTTGAAATGATTTATACTTTTATTTTTACTTTTGATACTTAAGTATATTTAAAAGCAAATACTTTTACTTTACTCAAGTAGTATCTTACTGAGTGACTTTCACTTTTACTTGAGTTATTTTCAATTAAGGTATCTTTACTTTTACTCAAGTATGACAATCGGGGACTTTTTGCACCACTGGAAATCACAATTTGAAAATGTGGAATAGACGTTGAAAATAAACCTGACGATGCCTCTCTGCATGCTTGACTGACACCTGCAGCCTCAGTAGCCTGAAGTTATTTTTACACAAGTTTGTACACATACTGTAGCTATTACACAAATATCCACCCACATAGTATTTATAAAGAAGATCAGAGTGATACGTACATTCAGAGACATACACAGAGTATACCAAACATTAGGAACACCTTCCTAATATTGAGTTGCACCCCCCCTTTTTGCCCTCGGAACAGCCTCAATTCGTTGGAGCATGGACTCTACAAGGTGTCGAAAGCGTTCCACACGGATGCTGGCCCATGTTAGTTGTGACAAGTTGGCTGGATGTCCTTTGGGTGGTGGACCATTCTTGATACACACAAGAAACTGTTGAGCGTTGCAGTTCTTGACACAAACCGGTGCGCCTGGCACCTACTACCATACTCCGTTCAAGGGCTCTTAAATATTTTGTCTTGCCCATTCACCCTCTGAATGGCACATATATACAATCCATGTCTCAATTGTCTCAAGGCTTAAAAATCCTTCTTTAACCTGGCTCCTCCCCTTCACCTACACTGATTGAAGTGGATTTAACAAGTGACATCATAGCATAAGGGATCATAGCTTTCACCTGGATTCACCTGGCCAGTCTACGTCATGGAAAGAGCAGATGTCCTTAATGTTTTGTATACTCAGTGTATATTGCCGTGCCTGTGTCTGTGTTGCTGTGATTAGCAAAATATGAAGCAGGAAAATCCAGACGAATCAGAAATACATGCATTTCCCGCTCCCTAATTGAGTGTAAATAAATCTCAGATCATATACGCATGTGATTTAACAATTATCATCCAAATCAACTCAGGTTTAGTATAGTGACCTCTGCATCTGTCATGCCTAAGAATTATTTACAAAACGCAGAGGCAAGATATTTTTCTTAAATCTAAAACCATTGTGGTGGATGTAGAGTTAATTTTGTATACATATATTGTATTGAAGCCATGACTGTATCAGAACAGTATTGTATGAGTTGTAGGCGGAAGGTTAAACAGTTGCTTTAATTTTGCAACGACAGTCAGACTCTTGCTATTAGTCCCTGCTGAGGTTAAGGTGCCCTAAGGCAACAGTAGAGAGAGTATCAACATCAGAAAAAATCTCTCCTCCATGTGCTCCCTGAATGTGTCTCACGCTATGGCAGTTTTCTCCAATGGAAATGGACTGGTGCGGTAGCCGACAGGCTTTTGGTGGGATAACAGGGTGTGTGTGCGTGTGTGCGTATGTGCGTGTGTGCGTTTGTGCGTGTGCCCTTGTGTGTGTGTACATGCGTGTCTCTCCATTCTTGTTTGTGTCTTTGGGCACGTGTCTGCGCATTCACAATTTTGGTCACCAACTGAGGTGGACTTTGAGTAAAGGGAGAACCAGAGAGTAGGCTTATCCATGAGTGACTGGGGGCAGGAGGGGAGGTGGTGAAGAGTGGATGATTTGGTGGAGGTGGGGACTGTGTATGTTTCCACCAGGCCCAACCCTGTGTGGAGTGACTGGCAGCCAGGACATGACCCCTGCCACCCCCTCCAACCCCACTCCACGGGAGCACAAACAGGGACATACTGTCACACACTCGACCCCCAGTGACAGCCGACAGGGCAGAGAGGGAGACGACAGGGTGTGTGGAGACCTCTGAACACACGTCACAGTGAACGAGAGTCAGAAGTGTCAGTAACTCCTCTCCTCCTCACACACCCGCATCCTATGGCCCAAAAACTGGGCCTGTATCCTGATCCGGGATGACCCTGCCGGATACGGATCAGTGCCGCGGCAAGTTCTCAGGTCAGGAACGTCGGTGTTGGCATACCGACACGTGTGGGCATGGTGCTGATGAAGTGAGGCTCTGAATTAAAAGTGTGGTTCGACGCTAAAGAGGGGCTAACCTGATTTGACTTGCTAACTCGATTTGACTGGGCTTTGATAGTGAGCGAGAGGGAGAGCGCTATGACAAGAGAGATGGACTCCTGCCAGGTTTGCATCTCTTTCAGCCTTTAATGGTGGCAAATGAGCCAAATGAGCCAAAGGTTTAGCATTAGACTAATCTGAAATGTTAACGTCTGTGCATGTATTCAAACTCTGCCAAGGTTGATCATTTTGATCATCTAATACACTCCCATTAACTCATTAAGCTAAGTGCACTACAGCATGCCAAAGGTTTAGCATTGCAATCATCGTAAGCATATCCAAGGCAATTTTCAGTCATGTCTGGAGGGCTCTTATTTCTCCTAACCATCAATGCCAATGAGGAATACAATATCTAGCCTACATTTTGAATTTAAAGATAACTTTTAAAGGTCCAATGCAGCCGTTTTTATCTGAATATCAAACAATTTCTGGGTAAAAATTAAGTACCTTACTGTGATTGTTTTCAATTAAAATGGTCAAAAAGAAAAAAGAATTGCTTCTTAGCAAAGAGCAATTTCTCAAGCAAGAATCTTGCTAGGACTGTCTGGGAGTGGCAGTGGCGTAGGAAGAAATCTGTTGATGGCAGAGCCAGCAAAAATGTATGTGGGCCAAAATTTGGGCAATCAAATCATTAACCCCAGCATGAGTTTTTATATGCGCGTTATATCAGAATCTGGTCACTGTTCCAAAATGTGATTGTTACTCAACAGAACAGTTAACCCGTGCTGCCCTTAAACCAAGGCACGCTGCCTGCTAAATATTTATAGGCTATGTTTCAACTAGTCAATTTCGAATTATTTTCAAACAGTTTTATTTTCAAACAACAGTTTTAAATTAGGTGCGTTCCGCCTCCTCATTAATTCACATAGAAGTAGCCCATTTCACTGTGGCAGACAATTTATGTTTGAGGCATGCTATGCTAATGTTGGGCAAGGATTAGCTAGATGAACCAGACAAACTTCTCTCTTCGATGAGAGCCCAAGCACTCCCCCAGTGTTTCCCCAGGTCAAGTATGCAGAAGTATTAGCTTGTGTTGTATCCCTAGAAGCTGCCTTGGCCTTATCATGACCATGGCCTGTGTATCCATGTGGCCTGTTTAGCATAGCTCTGCTCTCAGCTGCCCTGCCCCCTTGTGGAGCCCTTGTGGAGCTCTTCAGTTACTGTTTCTAACTGTGTCTTATATCATTCATAATTGTGTTTTTGTCAATGCAGCTTATAATTTTTATAGCAGTGTTATTATGTTATTTCATTGTAATATTGTTTTATTGCTGTATCCTGAAATTATATTCTAATTACTAATAATTCCTCTTTATTCTGTACTTTCAAAAATCACACACACACAAACAATATTGAACATTATTTGCCAACATCATAACTGGAAATGGATATCTTTCTTGCCGAAGATTGAGGCCAGCTTTTGTATGCTAGCAACATACTGTTCGAACGTACACTCCTATACGGTTTTACTGGAGGAAAAAACAGCAAGAAAAGACATAGGCAATATGCAATGGTTGTCTATTTTATTGAAGTATTGGTAGTGGTTGAACAACAAAAACAAAAAACGCAAGAAAAGACTGACAAAATATTAATATGCATAACCCATAGTTCAAAAACTGCATTCCCACCCCCCAATCCTAATGGCATAGTATCATGCCAGGTCACTATTCCCATGAGAAGGACTGTTACCAAGAATGTGTACATTTCACTAATTTTGGTTGTCACCCATTTAGCGAGCTTCCCCCTCACTCCTGGCTCTCTCCTCTCCTGTAGCTCCAAGGCATAGCGATTGGTCTTCTCCACAATGTCTCCCACCAGCTCCTCTATCAGAAACAGCTTGAAGAGATGGCAAGGGGCTTTGCACTCCAGACTGGGACTCATCAAAGCCAACAGCATGGCCTGGAGGGGTGAAATGGCTGGAGGCCGTACAGCTACCGCAGACCTCCTGTACTTCACCCACTGTGGGTCTGCCTTCATAACCACCAGCATTTTCAGCGCAACCTGGGACTTTGTTGGTGGGCAAGGGGTCCTCAGATTCAGGGTTCTCAATGGCCACAAAGTTGGGGGGCAGCTCCTCACTGTCACTGTCAGAATCTGATTCCTCACTTTCATACTCAGACTCATTGTCATAATTGAGAAAAATCTTCTGAATTTTGAAGGACATTGCTAATGCAACAGCTTAGTCCACAAGCTACATACATAAACAACAACACTGAATGGCTCCGAGTGGGTGTCAGAGGTTACGTGATTGACTTCCGGCACGCACCACTTGTATCAATAAATCATTATCAGAAAATGGTTTGAGTGGTAATGATTTACTATTTTATTCACATTTTCAAGTACTGGTAACAAATCATGCATTCCGATTATTGCATAGATTGTAATTGACACATATGATGTGTGTGAAATACTTTTTTGAAGGTTGTACTAATTATGATCAGCTAATGCTAAGCTAATTGCCAGCTATGTGTGGAGCTATGTTTGTTGACATCATACAATGCATTCTGATTGTCATGTAAACATCTGTCAGACCAAAGATGTTATAACAAAACGAGGTGAAGGAATGGTTCACTCGTCTTTTGAGTAAACTTCTGGAAGTGGATGATGGGAAGTGAATGATGGTAGACGACACACCCCCTTCAACATACTGCAAACAGACCCAACTCATCTTGTCACCTCTTCTTATCTTTGGTTAATGCGTAAAAACAAACATGGCGACGCGCACAAACTCTACCCACAGTCGGATTACTTTTAGAAAGTGTTTTACTAAATTATTTCAATCACTGGTGAGCTCACCCGTGATGTGATGAATTGTAAATAGTAGTTGCTATTAGCTAATTCATATTATGGTTTCTATCAGATGAGAGTTAGCTAAATATGACCGCTTGTGTTAGCTCACTCTTTCCTCGGTAAGCGCTACGACTAATGTAGACTACATTTTCCGATTTGGTTGAGCATTTTGTTATGCTGTTGCTGCTTCTGTGAATGTCTGAACATTGCATCCAAAAACAAACTGCTCACATTGAGGACATAACATTGTAAAGACTGTTTTTGCAAAATGTTTCTGTGAAAAAACTGTGTGGCCAGCTCAAACGCTGACTGTTGCGTCAATCGTAACTAGACGTTCTAATGAAGTGTTCTAATCACACCGGTTTGAGTGTACGCTGTAGGGACCACTGTAAAATGATCACACCTGTGTGTTCGTACATGTCAAAGGGTTAAATTATCATAAAAGCATAGCCTACTCTATACCCTACTGCAGGGGTAGGCAACCCTGGTCCTGGAGTGCTGCAGGCACGTCATGTTTTTGATTTAACCAACCTGGAAGACCTGGTGTGTTGAATTTGGGCAATCACTGAACTGATCAATTAGCTCAGTTGGTCAGGTGTGATGCCTAGTTGGAACAAAATCCTGCAGTACCTGCGGCACTCCAGGAACAGGTTTGCCTACCCCTGCACTACTGTAATTGATTGCACACAACAAACCATTTAACATGTGATTTCGCATTACAGACCAAATAGTGTTGTAGGCCTACGTAAATCCTTGACTCTTGCATTTAACATGCGACTCACATACAGTGAGGGAAAAAATTATTTGATCCCCTGCTGATTTTGTACGTTTGCCCACTGACAAAGACATGATCAGTCTATAATTTTAATGGTAGGTTTATTTGAACAGTGAGAGACAGAATAACAACAAAAAAATCCAGAAAAACGCATGTCAAATTTTTTAAAAATTAATTTGCATTTTAATGAGGGAAATAAGTATTTGACCCCTCTGCAAAACATGACTTAGTACTTGGTGGCAAAACCCTTGTTGGCAATCACAGAGGTCAGACGTTTCTTGTAGTTGGCCACCAGGTTTGCACACATCTCAGGAGGGATTTTGTCCCACTCCTCTTTGCAGATCGTCTCCAAGTCATTAAGGTTTCGAGCCTGACGTTTGGCAACTCGAACCTTCAGCTCCCTTCACAGATTTTCTATGGGATTATGGTCTGGAGACTGGCTAGGCCACTACAGGACCTTAATATGCTTCTTCTTGAGCCACTCCTTTGTTGCCTTGGCCGTGTGTTTTGGGTCATTGTCATGCTGAAATACCCATCCACGACCCATTTTCAATGCCCTGGCTGAGGGAAGGAGGTTCTCACCCAAGATTTGACGGTACATAGCTCCGTCCATCATCCCTTTGATGCGGTGAAGTTGTCCTGTCCCCTTGGCAGAAAAACACCCCCAAAGCATAATCTTTCCACCTCCATGTTTTACGGTGGGGATGGTGTTGTTGGGGTCATAGGCAGCATTCCTCCTCCTCCAAACACGGCGAGTTGAGTTGATGCCAAAGAGCTCGATTTTGGTCTCATCTGACCACAACACTTTCACCCAGTTCTCCTCTGAATCATTCAGATGTTCATTGGCAAACTTCAGACGGGCCTGTATATGTGCTTTCTTGAGCAGGGGGACCTTGCGGGCGCTGCAGGATTTCATTCCTTCACGGTGTAGTGTGTTACCAATTGTTTTCTTGGTGACTATGGTCCCAGCTGCCTTGAGATCATTGACAAGATCCTCCCGTGTAGTTATTGGCTGATTCCTCACCGTTCTCATGATCATTGCAACTCCACTAGGTAAGATCTTGCATGGAGCCCCAGGCCGAAGGAGATTGACAGTTATTTTGTGTTTCTTCCATTTGCAAATGATCGCACCAACTTTTGTCACCTTCTCACCAAGCTGCTTGGCGATGGTCTTGTAGCCCATTCCAGCCTTGTGTAGGGCTACAATCTTGTCCCTGACATCCTTGGAGAGCTCTTTGGTCTTGGCCATGGTGGAGAGTTTGGAATCTGATTGATTGATTGCTTCTGTGGACAGGTGTCTTTTATACAGGTAACAAGCTGATATTAGGAGCACTCCCTTTAAGAGTGTGCTCCTAATCTCAGCTCGTTACCTGTATAAAAGACTCCTGGGAGCCAGAAATCTTTCTGATTGATAGGGGGTCAAATACGTATTTCCCTCATTAAAATGCAAATCAATTTATAACATTTTTGACATGCGTTTTTCTGGATTTTTTTGTTGTTATTCTGTCCCTCACTGTTCAAATAAACCTACCATTAAAATTATAGACTGATCATTTCTTTGTCAGTGGGCAAACGTACAAAATCAGCAGGGGATCAAATACTTTTTTCCCTCACTGTAGATCTACACATTATAAACCACAGGCCTATAATTAATAGACTATGATACTAAAACATAATGCCCTGATACAACAGTAATAATCACAATAGGCAACCATAGCCTAAATAGACTAGAACAGTGGTCCCTAACCTTTTCTTAGTCGAGTTCACTTTATGATTCAAAATGCAAACCAAGTTCAATTCTCAGCTGGGCGCAAGCGATCAAGTGTGCCGACAATGTGTTGTGTGATATCAATTAAATGATCAATAGCCTATAGGGCCTAACTATAGTTTATGGTCAAAAAAGCACAGGGCAAATGTCTATTTCCAATTAAATGTAATTCCAAAAAATTACTGGAAATGTCATGCATTTGCCTATTTTCATATTTTCATATATAATCAGAAAGGTTTTATTTTCTCCATGTAGGCCTACCCCTTATTATAAATAACGTAGTCCCTCATATTTCAAAACTCGAGTGTCAAGCTAGGCTATATGATAACACTGGTAATAGGTTCGTTTTTGTAGCCTATTGCTTGCGAGGCACATCGGAGCATAAATTGAAATATCTTATTTTTTATTACACTGGACTCAGCGGAGGCAGGGCTCTCCCTGCCTCCGCTGATTCCAGTGTGAGTCGAAGTGGAGAAGCGTGTTTCATGATTTCTGAAAGTGTTAAATAAAAACAGTGTTGTAGTGCTGATCATTGTCTCTGACTGTACTGAAACTGTCTTTAAGGCCATCAATTAGATCAATGCAATCAGTGATTGATTTAAAATAAAATAAAACTTTATTGGTCACATGCGCTAAATACAACAGGTGTAGACCTTACCGTGAAATGCTTCCTTACAAGCCCTTAACCAACAATGCCGTTCAAGAAAGAGATAAGAAAATATTTACCAAATAAACTAAAGTAAAAAAAAAAAAAAGAAGTCACACAATGAAATAACAATAATGAGGCTATGTACAGGGGGTACCGGTACCGAGTCAATGTGCGGGGGTACAGGTTAGTCGAGGTAATTTGTACATGTAGGTAGGGGTAAAGTGACTATGCATAAATAATAGACAGCGGGTAGCAGCAGTGTAAAAACCAATTAGGGGTGGGGGGGGTCAATGTAAATTGTCCGGGTGGCCATTTTATTAATTACTTATGGTTTGGGGGTAGAAGCTGTTAAGAAACCTTTTGGTTCTAGACTTGGCGCTTTTTGGGCTTTCCTCTGACACAGCCTAGTATGTAGGTTCTGGATGGCAGGAAGCTTGGCCCCAGTGATGTACTGGTCCATACGCACTTCCTCTGTAGCGCCTTACGGTCAGATGCCAAGCAGTTGTCATACCAGGCAGTGATGCAACCGGTCAGGATGCTCTCGATGGTGCAGCTGCATAACTTTTTGAGGATCTGGGGACCCATGCCAAATCTTTTCAGTCTCCTAAGGGGGAAAAGGTGTTGTCGTGCCCTCTTCACGACTGTCTTGGTGTGTTTGGACCATGATAGTTCGTTGGTGATGTGGACACCAAGGAACTTGAAACGCTCGACCCGCTCCACTACAGCCCCGTCGATGTTAATGGGGGCCTGTATGGCCCGCCTTTTCCTGTAGTCCACGATCAGCACCTTTGTCTTGCTCACATTGAGGGAGAGGTTGTTATCCTGGCACCACACTGCCACTGAGATTGCATCATCTGTGGATCTGTTGGGGCGGTATGTGAATTGGAGTGGGTCTAGGGTATCCGGGATGATGTTGTTGATGTGAGCCATGACCAGCCTTTCAAAGCACTTCATGGCTACTGACGTGAATGCTACAGGGCGGTAATCATTTAGGCAGGTTACCTTAACTTCCTTGGGCACAGGGACTATGGTGGTCTGCTTGAAACATGTAGGTATTGCAGACTCGGTCAGGGAGAGGTTGAACATTTTTGTGAAGACACTTGCCAGTTGGTCCCTGCATGCTTTGAGTACCTGTCCTGGTAATCCGTCTGGCCCCGCGGCTTTGTGAATGTTGACCTCTTTAAAGGTCTTGCTCACATCAGCTACGGAGAGCGTTATCACACAGTCGTCCGGAACAGCTGGTGCTCTCATGCATGCTTCAGTGTTGCTTGCCTCGAAGCGAGCATAAAAGGCATTTAGCTCGTCTGGTAGGCTCGCGTCACTGGGCAGCTCGTGGCTGGGTTTCCCTTTGATTTGGAGGGGGACTTTACACTTCATGGCGATATCACTGATATCAAATAACTTGGCAAATTCTCCAACATCCTCTTCTATACACGGACTCTTGAAAAATGTTAACAGTGAGTTTTGTTTGGCTTTTTATTTGTTTTTGCTAGCCAAATTAGCTAGTGAGTCTTAGCTAGCTAGCTAATGGTGAGTGGGCTACACAGTGTATCCTAGCCTACACAGCAAAAGCTACTGTTTACTGCACATGGTATCAGTGCAAAGAGACACGTGCCAGAACCTGCCCATTATTTTGAAATTGATAAGCAGATTCGTTTTAAAACTATTTTCTTTTGTTGTTTTTCCCCGGTAAATAATCAAACATAATTCAAATTCAATACATAGGCCTAAATTAAATTGATTTTATGTACAGCAATGGATTTTATGTAAGATGTCCTTGAGTGTCCTGAAAGGCACCTGCCAAATAATATATATTATTATTGTCCATTTATATCCCTTTCGCAT
Source organism: Coregonus clupeaformis (assembly GCF_020615455.1). Lineage (NCBI taxonomy): Eukaryota > Metazoa > Chordata > Actinopteri > Salmoniformes > Salmonidae > Coregonus > Coregonus clupeaformis. Next base: position 15,466,142 of record NC_059209.1, read on the forward strand.
TCTCACCCCCTCAATATTGCTTGCTATCAATTCTATCTGATGGTGTATGCATGTTTATGCCAGTGCTTGACTTGCACTGAAATAGGTGCCGGTACTCATTTTGGGTGCCAGTACCGTTTATATTTATGTGCAGGAACTCCTCAATACTTTTGCCCTAATATTTTATAGGAGGTACAGGAACTCAAGCAGAAGAAAAAACTATCTGATTGGGTGGGCCTGTCTCCCCAGTTAATGGGCCTGCGCCCACCCAGGCACACCTGTGCTTACGCCCCTGAAAAAAATATTGGCAGAGAGATTTGGAACTCTCTTATTGGTCTATTAAAGGTGTATGCAAAATTCGCTCAGCCATTTCCTGGTTGCAAAAATTCTAATAATTTGCCTAATTTCAGTTTATGTGACAAAGCAATCAATCAGTGTAATGAATCATTGTACCATCTAAACCGCTGTGAAATATATTTTCAATAACCCAAAATATTGTATTTTCAGCTGTTTGAAGCTGGTTTACAAAACCGAAAGTGAAAGATGCAAAAACGAATCGTAAGAATGGGAAGCATAGAAATAGCACACATAGAACAGATCTACCACTTCTTAGACTTGCTTTAAATGCGAATTACAGATCTATAAATCACATTTCTATGTGAATTTGGTTGGGTCGCCCACAAAAAGTTACATATTGCAACTTTAACTAATTGACCACCTGGTGATGTCACCAGTCAGGCCAAAACTCTATCCCACCAAAACAGGCAGAAATTCCAGGAGGTCTTTTCAAACCGCTCTTACACTAAAAGGGCATTATCATCAACCACATGGTGTGTAAATATATATAAAACACAGGAAAATCACATTTTTGACTGCACTGGGCTTTTAAGATATGTGTTGAGTGCATTGCCATGCTATATCTCTTAACCTCTTTTTATTCATTCTTGAAATAGCTATCATAACCCATACCGTGGCTAATTTTGTCACAATCAATTATTTTAATGATACTGGATTCCCTAAGTGTTTGGAAAAGTGAGGTAGTGTCAAGAAAGCTGGTTGTGAGATACAAAACACACAAGCAGCTGATTGAGCCCGTGTGAGGGGAGGTGATCTACATTTACCTACATGAATATGAAGTGCCAGCCAGGGCTGTATATTTCTGCTTTTCATTTTCCTCTGTGGCATTACTTTTTGTGTATAAAACAGGGTCTCTTTGCTTTGTATGTAAAATAGGGGAGGTGTTGTTGCCTCCCGCCTGTCCTCAAAGAGCATTAATCAGTGGTGCTCAAAGACAGAAGCCTCTCTAAGGAGCAGTCGCTCACTTCACAACGACAAGCCACATGAAAGCCAGCGAGGGGTTTTAAAGATAAGATATAGAGAGAGAGCCCGTGCAGCAAAAGGGGGCAGGGGGGGAAGAGAAATTCCCCTCTCATTAAAGATCAACCGCTCAGCGCTCGACTAACGAGCCCTTCTCCCTGGAAGCAAACAAACAAACACTCGGAGGTAACCGTAAGACACAGGCACATGATTCTAGACATTAGCAGAGACAGACCCAAAATGGATGCTTTGAAAGAGGTGTGACTGGCTGTCAATCTTGTAGGGCTGTGGTGGGTAGTCTGTAGTGTATTAGAGGTCAGAGGTCACAGGTGGTCTCAGGAGAGGGGGAAGATGGCTGAGCACGTCTGTCCATGAGTGAGTCCAGGCTCCTAAAGAGCCACCCCTACTGGGCCTGTAATCCTGTCTTAAGAACCAGGAGGATGGCCTCCTCTGCTCTGCCTTGACCTTTGGGTCTGCTCAGTGTGTGAGTGGATTAGCAGAGAAGGCCCCAAGAATCCCAACCGTCGCAGTCTGGAGCTGACCCAGTGACCCTGCACCCTGTGAGGCCAGGTGAAGCTTCACTATGGGTGGGCACCAGAGGCTGCATTAGCCCTTCTGTTCCCCCCTAAATGTGCTGATAGACACCAGGTAAGGGAGGTCACTAGGGTTGATGGACACCCACAGTGACACATAAAATGAGCCAGGATCACCTGCCACTCTCTAGATCAAATGAGGGCTTAGAGAGGAGGCTCCCCTCTCGTCAAAACGCTCCATGAATACTTAGACAGGCCAGGCAGGTGTTACTGGGTGAACTCCCCCAGCTACAGCTCCTGTCCAAGAAGCAGGTTGACGTTTATTGTCATGAGTCTTGTCCTGGAGGCAGAACTAAGCGATTTCCCCTTAGATAGGCCAGGTGCAATGTCAACATTCAGATTTTATAACTTTGTGACTGTGCCAGCTAGTGACCACTCCGCAGAGCTGCCTCCAGAACAAGATTCATGACGAAAACGGTTAGGGTTAGGCTATTGCCATCAAGTAGGCTTGGGTTTTGCTAGGGCGTTGTGGATGGGGGAGGTGGATGTGCGCAATCCCATGACTCTGAATCCGAAGGTTGGGTGTTCATGCCTAAATGTAATGTTTTAACCATATCCAAAACCTTAACCCTTAACCTAGAAATTATACCAGCAGGATGAGCAACCGAGGGTGTCAAAAACACTTTGAACTTTGACATTTGGAGCAACTTCAAAATTGTAAATTTGTAGAAATGTGGATAAACGTCAGACTCTGAAGTCAAATTAGTAATAACGTGAGATCTTGTTGACACCCCTAGACCCACACTCCAGCACCAAGGCCCTCTCGGCTCCCATACATTTCTACTCTCAGCCAGTCACTAATTACAATGGTGCATACTGGACCTATAATCAACCCCATGGCCAATAGGCCTTTTCTCTGCCTGCAGTCCTCATGTTGAGCAGGCCTGGTGAGTAGCAATGATTATTAGATCTGTGGGAACATTCAGGTGCACTTAGTCCATTCAATATGAAATCTCTAGGTACAACACGCTTTTTAGAAAAAGGTTAAAATACAGTAGAAATTATAAGTGTGTTAGGTAGTTTTGAACACAGAACAAAGTCCCCAGACAAGTGTGTTGACGGATGTAGATGGTTGTTCAGAACCAGGTTTCTCCTCTAAATAACCTCATCAAACAGGAGCGGGTGACAGGGTAAGGGGTGTGACGAGCTGGGTATCTCACACAATGTCCCTTGTCAGTCAACCCTACTCCTGGGGGTGAGGAGGGGGGCGGACAGTGGCCCTTAGGTCTCTGCAATTGCCCTTAATCCGCCAGTTAATAAGTTCAGAGCGGGGCCATATGCTCCTATGCCGTGTGTGAGGAGGGGAGTGTTGCCCCATGCTACTTACACCAGGCCGGTGCTTTCTCAGGTACCGCCCCCTATGGCCAGACCCTTTGTACTGGAGGATCAGCCCTCTCCACACTGTGAATGGGCCGAATTGATTAAACCCCACCGTATAATTGTCAGCAAATCCCACCGAATCATTTCCAATCCATTTGAAAAGCACAATGCAAGTTTCTCCTTTTCTCCCCTTTCTCTCTCCTCCTCCTCCTCCTCCTCCTCCTCCTCCTCTTTTCACGGCGCCAGGTTTGTCCCTGCGCGCCTCAGCTCTCTATCCCCCTGTGTGAGGAGAGGTAGAGGGAGGAGGAGGTGGAGGAGGAGGGGGAGAGAGTGAAAAGAGAGAAAGCGGATCCGTCTCTTGTCCGTGCTCTGCTGGGGACCTGGCCGTGGATGAAAGTGGGTGGCGGGGGGACGTGTTCTAATCTGTAGGCCTGGTGAGAGAGCGGCATGCTGCACTGGCCTGGCCTGAGCCCCTACCTGCCTGGACACAGCCAGGGCCTGGCCACAGCACCAACACTGGCATTAATCTGGGCCAACAAGATTTAGGGAGGGGAGTGGCTACAAGACAGGGATTATTCTGTTTTTAATATTGATTGCAGTACATATTGTTGGGGTATCTGGGATTTATAAATTCATAATAACCACTCAATAACTAGGGCTTCCATCAAATTCAGGTTTGATTAGCACTGCAATTGTCCATGCTTACAGTTTAGCCAATAGCCAAATTCCCCACCAAAAAACACACACTTGTCTCTATTCCAATCAATCTCCCATTCTAAGTATACATGTTCAACACCCTCTCAGTGATCTAAGGTTTCCCACACAGAGGGCCATGACCCCCTGACATCAACCATTTAACCCTTGACATCAGCCATTTAACCCTTGACCATGTCTGTGTACATCCCGCCCCAAGCAGACACCAAAAATGCTCTCAAAGACCCTGAACAACCTGGAGACCGCGTACCCGCATGACCGGTGGCAGCATACTTTAACAAAGGTAATTTGAGGTCCATGCTCCCGAATTATTACCAACACATTGACTTTACTATTCGTGGAAATTCTAAGCTTGATAACTGCTACACGCCTTTTAGACACGGTTATAAGGCTGTCTCCTGTCCTCCTTTCGGAAAAACTGACCACGACGCCATTTTGCTTACCCGTCTACAAACAAAGTCTCGATATGGCGCCGGAGAAGATGGCTGCCATTTTACAGCCCTCTAACCAATTGTACTATTATTCTACAGACACCCGACAAGGCCCAAATCCCTGTCATTCGCATGAGAAAGAGACAGAGATATCGTGGACGTAGGTTGGGGTGCCTTGTAAGGATCCGACGGTGAGCGAGTAAACTGCCTCTTCCATCAATCCTATTAGCCAATGTTAAATCATTTGAAAATAAATTTGACTACCTAAGATGAAGGTTATCCTACCAACGGGACATTAAAAACTGTAATATATTATGTTTCACCGAGTCGTGGCTGAACGACGATATAGATAACATACAGCTGGCGGGATATACGCTACAACGGCAGGATAGAACGGCTGACTCCGGAAAGACAAGGGGTGGCGGTCTGTGTATATTTGTAAACAACAGCTGGTGCATAAAATCTAATACTAAGGAAGTCTCAAGGTTTTGCTCGCCTGAGGTAGAGTATCTCATGATAAGCTGTAGACCACACTATTTACCAAGAGAGTTTTCATCTATATTTTTCATAGCTGTCTATTTACCACCTGTTAAGATAATTTATTAACTAACTATTTCAGTGTCTCTGTGCGTCTCCCAAAAGGTTGTAAGGCTTTTGGATCAAGAAACGGACAGAGCCTCAGTGCAATAGCCAGGTCTTTATTCAGAGAATTCTGTTATCACAATTTCAGAGTCCATCTTTTATACACACACGTCATACAAAAATCCCTCCCCTCTTTAGGCGGGTTGTATTTTTCCACTATACATGGGTTTAGCTCATGTTTTCCTCTGCTCTCCTAACCATCAGGTCACACACACATGTTCTTATCATAGGCTGCATTCCTTAGATATCGCCGTCCTCACAATATCCTGCACCATATTTCATACTCTTTAAAAAGCCTAACAGTTTCTCTCCTGCCTAAATTGGGAGGCCTCTTTATCTTGGTTTCTCAGTTGTCTGTAGACAGTTCTCCTTGTCCTTTGTTGTCTGGCCTAACTCTTACTCACATTGCTAAATAGTAACACAATGTCATAATCTTTACTGGTCCTACACTCACACATTCTAACACATTTCACACAGTTTCAGGGTGTAATAATTAGTCATTAATAATTATTCTATCACCACCACAAACCGATGCTGGCACTAAGATTGCACTCAATCGAAAGTTGGTTGCAATTTCAATTTAATCCTCCAGAAACGACAGAACAAATAATGCAACAAATATTGTGGTTAAATTCAAATATACTAATTGACAAAAAACCTTTCTTTTTTGACAGAATGTTTAAAAAAAGGTATAATCTTCGTAAATGATATCATCGGTAGGACTGGTGGAGTTATGTCGCACATGCAGCTGACAAAAACATATGGAAATGTCTGCTCTACCCAAAATTACAACCAAATAATTGCAGCCTTACCGCAAAAGTGGAAGAGGAAAGTGGAAGGGGGAGAAAGTAAGGAACTTGTCTGTCGGCCTTGCATTAAAGAACATAATTGGTTAAGGAAAACTGCGATAAATAAAAAAGTATATCAGTTTCACTTAAGGACCAAAGGATTGACAGCCGTCCCATATAGATTGCAAAATAGTTGGGAAGAGATCTTTGACGTACCGATCCCATGGCATAGTGTTTATGAACTGACACGCAAAAACGACACCGGATTCAAAAATTAGAATCTTTCAATTTAAATTATTATATAAAATTCTTGCTACCAATAGAATGTTATTTATATGGGGGATACAATCTTCCCAGCTCTGCAGATTTTGCTGTGAAGAGACAGAATCATTAGATCATTTGTTTTGGTTCTGTCCATTTGTAGCTTGTTTTTGGACACAGGTCCAGGAATGGCTAAAGGATTGCAATATTTACCTGGAACTAACCTTGCAGATAGCATTACTGGGTGATCTGAAAAGTCATAGTCAATCAATCAATAATATAATAATACTTTTAGCAAAAATCTGTAGAAGCAATGAGAATAGAAAGGTTCAGAACTTTTGTAAAACATCACAGTACGGTTGAAATATATATGGCAAATAGAAATCCTATATGGATGGTGTTAAGAGATAGATGTGAGGTATTGAATAGAGTTGAAGGATGGGACTAATAACAAATAACAACAAATAATAACAAAGATAGCTAATAATGTAAGCATACTGTGTCCATAATAAGTATATAGGTTGTATGTTGGGAGCTTTTGGGAAAGAGCACAGTTAGAAAGTGTCACGATCGTCGGGAACAGAGGAGGACCAAGGCGCAGCGTGGAATGCGAACATATTTATTTATAGATGATCACACGAACAAAACAACAAAACGAAAACGTGACGTCCCTGGTTACATTCACAAACCAACACGGAACAAGAAACCACACCAAATGAATGCCTAACGGCTACTTAAGTATGGCTCCCAATCAGAGACAACGAGCTACAGCCGTCTCTAATTGGGAGCCACCCTGGCCAACATAGAAATACAACAACTAGAACAAACACAAATGAAAACTCACACCCTGGCTCAACATACTAGAGTCCCCAGAGCCAGGGCGTGACAGTACCCCCCCCCTAAAGGCGCGGACTCCGACCGCGCCAACCAAATACCACAGGGGAGGGACCGGGTGGGCACTCCGCCTTGGCGGCGGATCCGGCTCCGGGCATGATCCCCACTCCCTCTCTAACCCCCCAAAGTACCCCTGGTCCGGTCTGGCCCTGCTGACCGGAGCTGGACTGCACACTGGTGGAGCGGATTGCTCTAGCTCCGGCGTGAAGCAGCTGACCCGTGCCGAACCAGGCACCGGTGGCACAGGCACGGGCTGTGCCGGACTGACGACGCACACCACTGGCTTGGTGTGGGGAGCAGGAACGGGCCGAGCCGGGCTGACGAAGCGCACCAAGGACTTGGTGCGGGGAGCAGGAGCGGGCCGAGCTGGGCTGACGAAACGCACCATTGGCTTGGTGCGGGGAGCAGGAACAGGCCGGGCCGGGCTGGCGACGTGCACCATTGGCTTGGTGCGGGGAGCAGGAACAGGCCGGACCGGGCTGACGACGCGCACCATTGGCTTGGTGCGGGGAGCAGGAACAGGCCGGGGCCGGGCTGGCGACGTGCACCATTGGCTTGGTGCGGGGAGCAGGGACGGGCCGGGCCGGGCTGGCGACGCGCACCATTGGCTTGGTGCGGGGAGCAGGAACAGGCCGGACCGGGCTGACGACGCGCACCATTGGCTTGGTGCGGGGAGCAGGGACGGGCCGAACCGGGCTGGCGACGCACACCACAGGCTCGGTGCGAGGGACAAGAACAGGCCGGACCGTACTGGGGACACACACCACTGGCCCTACGCGGGGATCAGGAACGGGCCGGACCGGACTGGTAACACACCCCAGTACCTCTCGCCGTGCCTCTACACTTTCCTCCCCTTTTGTGACCAGTGGCCCCCGTAACCTGGCGGCCTCCTCTACTAACCGCTCCATCGCGGCCCCCTGCTGCCCCGTCGTCCACGGCGTGAGCCCCCCCCTAAACATTTTCTGGGCGTTTCTCCTACCCGTAGACCAGGTCTCCATGTCCCTCGCCAGACTTTCGCCCTTCTGCTTCCAAGTCCAGCCCTTCTCTTCCTCACCCGGCTTGACCCAGTCGAGGAGGCGAAGGAGATCTGCTAGAGATCTCCCTGGCGATGGCTCCTGGACACGCTGCTTGGTCCAGTCTTGGTGGTTTCTTCTGTCACGATCGTCGGGAACAGAGGAGGACCAAGGCGCAGCGTGGAATGCGAACATATTTATTTATAGATGATCACACGAACAAAACAACAAAACGAAAACGTGACGTCCCTGGTTACATTCACAAACCAACACGGAACAAGAAACCACACCAAATGAATGCCTAACGGCTACTTAAGTATGGCTCCCAATCAGAGACAACGAGCTACAGCCGTCTCTAATTGGGAGCCACCCTGGCCAACATAGAAATACAACAACTAGAACAAACACAAATGAAAACTCACACCCTGGCTCAACATACTAGAGTCCCCAGAGCCAGGGCGTGACAGAAAGATATGGCATATAGAAATGATCGGAGAGGTTGAGAGTAGAAGAAGTTCAGGAGCAATAAAAAAAAAAATATATATATATATACAGTGGGGAAAAAAAGTATTTAGTCAGCCACCAATTGTGCAAGTTCTCCCACTTAAAAAGATGAGAGAGGCCTGTAATTTTCATCGTAGGTACACGTCAACTATGACAGACAAAATGAGAAAAGAAAATCCAGAAAATCACATTGTAGGATTTTTAATGAATTTATTTGCAAATTATGGTGGAAAATAAGTATTTGGTCAATAACAACAGTTTCTCAATACTTTGTTATATACCCTTTGTTGGCAATGACACAGGTCAAACGTTTTCTGTAAGTCTTCACAAGGTTTTCACACACTGTTGCTGGTATTTTGGCCCATTCCTCCATGCAGATCTCCTCTAGAGCAGTGATGTTTTGGGGCTGTCGCTGGGCAACACGGACTTTCAATTCCCTCCAAAGATTTTCTATGGGGTTGAGATCTGGGGACTGGCTAGGCCACTCCGGGACCTTGAAATGCTTCTTACGAAGCCACTCCTTCGTTGCCCGGGCGGTGTGTTTGGGATCATTGTCATGCTGAAAGACCCAGCCACGTTTCATCTTCAATGCCCTTGCTGATGGAAGGAGGTTTTCACTCAAAATCTCATGATACATGGCCCCATTCATTCTTTCCTTTATACGGATCAGTCGTCCTGGTCCCTTTGCAGAAAAACAGCCCCAAAGCATGATGTTTCCACCCCCATGCTTCACAGTAGGTATGGTGTTCTTTGGATGCAACTCAGCATTCTTTGTCCTCCAAACACGACGAGTTGAGTTTTTACCAAAAGTTCTATTTTGGTTTCATCTGACCATATGACATTCTCCCAATCCTCTTCTGGATCATCCAAATGCACTCTAGCAAACTTCAGACGGGCCTGGACATGTACTGGCTTAAGCAAGGGGACACGTCTAGCACTGCAGGATTTGAGTCCCTGGCGGCGTAGTGTGTTACTGATGGTAGGCTTTGTTACTTTGGTCCCAGCTCTCTGCAGGTCATTCACTAGGTCCCCCTGTGTGGTTCTGGGATTTTTGCTCACCATTCTTGTGATAATTTTGACCCCACGGGGTGAGATCTTGCGTGGAGCCCCAGATCGAGGGAGATTATCAGTGGTCTTGTATGTCTTCCATTTCCTAATAATTGCTCCCACAGTTGATTTCTTCAAACCAAGCTGCTTACCTATTGCAGATTCAGTCTTCCCAGCCTGGTGCAGGTCTACAATTTTGTTTCTGGTGTTCTTTGACAGCTCTTTGGTCTTGGCCATAGTGGAGTTTGGAGTGTGACTGTTTGAGGTTGTGGACAGGTGTCTTTTATACTGATAACAAGTTCAAACAGGTGCCATTAATACAGGTAACAAGTGGAGGACAGAGGAGCCTCTTAAAGAAGAAGTTACAGGTCTGTGAGAGCCAGAAATTTTGCTTGTTTGTAGGTGACCAAATACTTATTTTCCACCATAATTTGCAAATAAATTCATTAAAAATCCTACAATGTGATTTTCTGAATTTTTTTTCTCAATTTGTCTGTCATAGTTGACGTGTACCTATGATGAAAATTACAGGCCTCTCTCATCTTTTTAAGTGGGAGAACTTGCACAATTGGTGGCTGACTAAATACTTTTTTTCCCCACTGTATATATATATAATAGAATTATTGTAAAATTAACTCTGTCCATAAGGTGTAGATAGTAAGTATAGACCGGAAGTAGAGGCCTGGGCATTGTTGTTCACTATTTTACTCCAAGTAGGGAAAGGATGGTGGGGTTGAAAAGTAATAAAGGGGAGTATATATATATATAAATATATATATATATAAAAAACATGGGGGATTGGAAGTGATGCAGACAATTACATTGATAGAAGATACAATCTATCTGCAATATTAAGCTGATCCATTCCCCCCGAAAAAAAAAAGATAAAAAAAAGAAAAAAAAAATGAAAAAAAAAAGATTGCATTCAATCAGCTGTATAAGGCCATAAGTAAACAGGAAAACGTTCATCCAGAGGCAGCGCTCCTAGTGGCCGGGGACTTTAATGCAGGGAAACTTAAATCCGTTCTACCTCATTTCTACCAGCATGTGAGATGTGCAACCAGAGGAGAAAAAAATAAAACTTTAGACCACCTTTACTCCACACTCAGAGACACGGACAAAGCTCTCCCTCGCCCTCCATTTGGCAAATCTGACCATAACTCTATCCTCCTGATTCCTGCTTATAAGCAAAAACTAAAGCAGGAAGCACCAGTGACTCGGTTAATAAGGAAGTGGTCAGATGACGCAGATGCTAAACTACAGGACTGTTTTGTTAGCACAGACTGGAATAGGTTCTGGGATTCTTCTGATAGCATTGAGGTGTACACCACATCAGTCACTGGCTTCATCAATAAGTGCATCGATGATGTCGTCCCCACAGTGACCGTATGTACATACCCCAACCAGAAGCCATGGATTACAGGCCACATCCGCACTGAGCTAAAGGGTAGAGCTGCCGCTTTCAAGGAGCGGGACTCTAACCCGGACGCCTATAAGAAATCCTGCTATGCCCTCCGACGAACCATCAAACAGGCAAAGAGTCAATACAGGACTAAGATTGAATCGTATTACACCGGCTCCGACGCTCGTCGGATGTGGCAGGGCTTGAAAACTATTACTGACTACAAAGGGAAGCACAGCCACGAGCTGCCCATTGACACAAGCCTACCAGATGAGCTAAATCACTTCTATGCTCGCTTCGAGGCAAGCAACACTGAAGCATGCATGAGAGCATCAGCTGTTCCGGATGACTATGTGATCATGCTCTCCGTAGCCGACGTGAGTAAGACTTTTAAGCAGGTCAACATTCAGACGGATTACCAGGACGTGTACTCCGAGCATGCGCTGACCAACTGGCAAGTGTCTTCACTGACATTTTCAACATGTCCCTGACTGAGTCTGTAATACCAACATGTTTCAAGCAGACCACCATAGTCCCTGTGCCCAAGAACATTAAGATAACCTGCCTAAATGACTACCGACCCGTAGCACTCACGTCTGTAGACATTAAGTGCTTTGAAAGGCTGGTCATGGCTCACATCAACACCATTATCCCAGAAACCCTAGACCCACCCAATTTGCATACCGCCCCAACAGATCGACAGATGATGAAATCTCTATTGCGCTCCACACTGCCCTTTCCCAGCTGGAGAAGAGGAACACCTACGTGAGAATGCTATTCATTGACTACAGCTCAGTCCCCTCCTGTACTCCCTGTTCACCCATGACTGAATGGCCAGGCACGACTCCAACACCATCATTAAGTTTGCCGACGACACAACAGTGGTAGGCCTGATCACCGACAACGATGAGACAGCCTATAGGGAGGAGGTCAGAGACCTGGTCGTGTGGTGCCAGGATACAACCTCTCCCTCAACGTGATCAAGAAAAAGGAGATGATTGTGGACTACAGGAAAAACATTTGGACTGAGCACGCCCCCATTCTCATCGACAGGGCTGTAGTGGAACAGGTTGAGAGCTTCAAGTTCCTTGGTGTCCAAATCACCAACAAACTATCATGGTCCAAACACACCAAGACAGTCGTGAAGAGGGCACGACAAAGCCTATTCCCCCAAGATTTGGCATGGGTCCTCAGATCCTCAAAATGTTCTACAGCTGCACCATCGAGAGCATCCTGACTGGTTGCATCACCGCCTGGTATGGCAACTGCTCGGCCTCCGACCGCAAGGCACTACAGAGGGTAGTGCATACGGCCCAGTACATCACTGGGGCCAAGCTTCCTGCCATCCAGGACCTCTATACCAGGCGGTGTCAGAAGAAGGCCCTAAAAATTGTCAAAGACTCCAGACACCCTAGTCATAGACTGTTCTCTCTGCTACCACATGGCAAGTGGTACCGGCGCGCCACGTCTAGGTCCAAAATACTTCTTAACAGCTTCTACCCCTAAGCCATAAGACTCCTGAACAGCTAATCATGGCTACCCGGACTATTTGCATTGATCCCCCACCACACCCCACCCCACCCCCTCTTTCACGCTGCTGCTACTCTGTTTATTATTCATGGATTATCACTTTAACTCTACCCACATGTACATATTACCTCAATTACCTCGACTAACCGGTGCCCCCTCACATTTACTCTTTACCGGTACCCCCTGTATATAGCCTCCCTACTGTTATTTTATTTTACTGCTGCTCTTTAATTATTTGCTATTTTTATTTTTTACTGATCTATTTTTTACTTAACACTTTTAAAAAAAATTCTTAAAACTGCATTGTTGTAAGTAAGCATTTCACTGTAAGTTCTACACCTGTTGTATTTGGCGCATGTGGCAAATAACATTTATTTGATTTGATTTGAAGTTCCGGTGGTCAGGTCTGTACAGCGCTGGTCCGACCATTCAGAATCTACGCTCTAAGACTGTTTTGATCACTGGACTGGAATATGTTCCGGGTCGCCTCTGGGGATAACATCAATGAATATGTCGATTCAGTCACCGGTTTCATAAAAACATACATAAATGATGTGATACCTATAGTCAAAAACCGTGGATTGATGGCAGCCTTGTAGGTAACCAGAAGGAGAGAGATGCTGCTTATAAACATGGCAAGGTGACTGGGGACAATTCTATGGTTAAACAGTACAATTACGACTTACGCAGATCAATCAAGATGGTGAAACACAAGTATAGGGACAAAGTGGAGGAGTATTTCAGCAGGTCGGACACGAGGCATATATGGCAGGGGTTCCTAATGATCCCGGATTACAAAAAGAAAGCCAGCCACGTCGCAGACATCAATGCTGCCCTACCGGACGAGCTAAACACCTTTTTCTCACGCTTCAAGCACAATGACGACTCTGAGCTGCCAAGGAGAGCCCCAGAGGACAAATAGGGCTACGTACGTACGGTCTCCATGGAGGACGTATGTAAGTAATTGAAACGTGTTAACCCTCGCATGGCTGCTAGCCCAGACGGCATCCCTTGCCGCACCCTCAGCGTACAGTATGTGCAGACCAGCTAGCTGTTGTGTTCTCTGACATTTCCACCTGCTTCAAAATGTCCACTATCATCCCGAGCCCAAGAAAGGGAAAGTAACTGAACTGAATGACTACCGTCCTGTAGCACTCACCTCCTTTATCATGAAGTGCTTCGAGAGGCTAGTCAAAGACCACATCACCTCCTCCCTCCCCGAAACACTTGACCCTCTCCAATTCGCCTACCGCCCTGACATATCCACAGACGACGCAATCGCCATTGCACTGAATACTGCCCTCAACAACCTGGACAAAAGGAATGCATATGTCAGGATGCTGTTCATCGACTACAGCTCGGCATTCAATACCATAGTGCCCTCTAAGCTCACCGCAAAGCTCACAGCCCTGGGACTGAACTCCTCCCTATGCAATTGGGTCTTGATCTTTCTGATGGGCCACCCCCAGGTGGTGAAGGTAGGCAATGTTAACAAGGGTGCATCCTCATTCCCCTCCTGTACTTCCTGTACAGTTCACTGACGACACGACAGTAGTAGGCCTGATTACCAACAGCGACGAAATGGCCTACAGGGAGGAGGTAGGCACTCTGACATCGTGGTGCCAGATAAACAATCGCTCCCTCAACGTCAGCAAAACAAAGGAGCTGATTGTGGACTTCATGTTCCTCTGCATGCACATCTTGACAAGCTGAAATGGTCAAAGCACACAGACACCGTGGTGAAGAAGGGACATCAGTGACTCTTCAACCTCAGGATGCTGAAGAAATGTATCCCGTCCCAGAGGGCCTTACAGTGTTCTACAGGAGCACCGTTGAGAGCATACTGGTACGGCAACTCCAAAGCCGCGGACCGCAAGGAGCTACAGAGGGTGGTGTTCTCAGCCGAACGCACCATTGGGTGCACACTGCCTGCCCTCCAGGACACCTACAACACCAGGTGTCACAGGAAGGCCAAGAAGATAATCGGGGACCCCAGCCACCCGAGCCATGGCCTGTTCTCCCCACTTCCTTCACTCAGACGTGGGCAGTACAGGAGCATCAGGGTGATAACTGGAAGACTGGTAAATAACTTCTACCCCCAGACCATCAGGCTCCTAGGCAGCTACCCCCCAAGAAGGAGAGTGATGGAGGGCTGCATCAGATGACCTGGTCTCCACAATCCCCCGACCTATACCAAATTGAGATGGTTTGGGATGAGTCGGACCGCAGAGTGAAGGAAAAGCAGCCAACAAGTGCTCAGCATATGTGGGAACTCCTTCAAGACTGTTGGAAAAGCATTCCAGGTGAAGCTGGTTGAGAGAATGACAAGAGTGTGCAATGCTGTCAAGGCAAAGGGTGGCTATATGAAGAATCTCAAATATAACATATATTTTGATTTGTTTAACACTTTTTTGGTTACTACATGATTTCATATGTGTTATTTCATAGTTTTGATGTCTTCACTATTATTCTACAATGTAGAAAATAGTAAAAATAAAGAAAAACCCTTGAATGAGTAGGTGTTCTAAAACTTTTGATCGGTAGTGTATATATTACTTCAACTGTATATACAGTTGAAGTCGGAGGTTTACATACACCTTAGCCAAATGCATTTAAACTCAGTTTTTCACAATTCCTGACATTTAATCCTAGTAAAAATTCCCTGTCTTAGGTCAGTTAGGATCACCACTTTATTTTAAGAATGTGAAATGTCAGAATAACAGTAGAGAGAATGATTTATTTCAGCTTTTATTTCTTTCATCACATTCCCAGTGGGTCAGAGGTTTACATACACTCAATTAGTATTTGGTAGCATTGCCTTTAAATTATTTAACTTGGTTCAAACGTTTCAGGTAGCCTTCCACAAGCTTCCCACAATACGTTGGTTGAATTTTGGCCCATTCCTCCTGACAGAGCTGGTGTAACTGAGTCAGGTTTATAGGCCTCCTTGCTCGCACACGCTTTTTCAGATCTGCCCACACATTTTCTATAGGATTGAGGTCAGGGCTTTGTGATGGCCACTCCAATACCTTGACTTTGTTGTCCTTAAGACATTTGCCACAACTTTGGATGTACAGTGGGGGAAAAAAGTATTTAGTCAGCCACCAATTGTGCAAGTTCTCCCACTTAAAAAGATGAGAGAGGCCTGTAATTTTCATCATAGGTACACGTCAACTATGACAGACAAAATGAGAAAAAAAAATCCAGAAAATCACATTGTAGGATTTTTAATGAATTTATTTGCAAATTATGGTGGAAAATAAGTATTTGGTCAATAACAAAAGTTTCTCAATACTTTGTTATATACCCTTTGTTGGCAATGACACAGGTCAAACATTTTCTGTAAGTCTTCACAAGGTTTTCACACACTGTTGCTGGTATTTTGGCCCATTCCTCCATGCAGATCTCCTCTAGAGCAGTGATGTTTTGGAGCTATCGCTGGGCAACACGGACTTTCAACTCCCTCCAAAGATTTTCTATGGGGTTGAGATATGGAGACTGGCTAGGCCCCTCCAGGACCTTGAAGTGCTTCTTACGAAGCCACTCCTTCGTTGCCCGGGCGGAGTGTTTGGGATCATTGTCATGCTGAAAGACCCAGCCACGTTTCATCTTCAATGCCCTTGCTGATGGAAGGAGGTTTTCACTCAAAATCTCACGATACATGGCCCCATTCATTCTTTCCTTTACACGGATCAGTCGTCCTGGTCCCTTTGCAGAAAAACAGCCCCAAAGCATGATGTTTCCACCCCCATGCTTCACAGTAGGTATGGTGTTCTTTGGATGCAACTCAGCATTCTTTGTCCTCCAAACACGACGAGTTGAGTTTTTACCAAAAAGTTCTATTTTGGTTTCATCTGACCATATGACATTCTCCCAATCCTCTTCTGGATCATCCAAATTTACTCTAGCAAACTTCAGACGGGCCTGGACATGTACTGGCTTAAGCAGGGGGACACGTCTGGCACTGCAGGATTTGAGTTCCTGGCGGCGTAGTGTGTTACTGATGGTAGGCTTTGTTACTTTGGTCCCAGCTCTCTGCAGGTCATTCACTAGGTCCCCCGTGTGGTTCTGGGATTTTTGCTCACCGTTCTTGTGATCATTTTGACCCCACGGGGTGAGATCTTGCGTGGAGCCCCAGATCGAGGGAGATTATCAGTGGTCTTGTATGTCTTCCATTTCCTAATAATTGCTCCCACAGTTGATTTCTTCAAACCAAGCTGCTTACCTATTGCAGATTCAGTCTTCCCAGCCTGGTGCAGGTCTACAATTTTGTTTCTGGTGTCCTTTGACAGCTCTTTGGTCTTGGCCATAGTGGAGTTTGGAGTGTGACTGTTTGAGGTTGTGGACAGGTGTCTTTTATACTGATAACAAGTTCAAACAGGTGCCATTAATACAGGTAACGAGTGGAGGACAGAGGAGCCTCTTAAAGAATAAGTTACAGGTCTGTGAGAGCCAGAAATCTTGCTTGTTTGTAGGTGACCAAATACTTATTTTCCTCCATAATTTGCAAATAAATTCATAAAAAATCATACAATGTGATTTTCTGGATTTATTTTTCTCAATTTGTCTGTCATAGTTGACGTGTACCTATGATGAAAATTACAGGCCTCTCTCATCTTTTTAAGTGGGAGAACTTGCACAATTGGTGGCTGACTAAATACTTTTTTTCCCCACTGTATGCTTGGGGTCATTGTCCATTTGGAAGACCCATTTGCAACCAAGCTTTAACTTCCTGACTGATGTCTTGAGATGTTGCTTCAATATATCCACATAATTTTCAGGCGTTTGGAAATTGCTCCCAAGGATGAACCAGACTTGTGGAGGTCTACATTTTATTTTCTGAGGTCTTGGCTGATTTCTTTTGATTTTCCCATGATGGCAAGCAAAAAGGCACAGAGTTTGAAGGTAGGCCTTAAAATACATCCACAGGTACACCTCCAATTGACTCAAATTATGTCAATTAGCATATCAGAAGCTTCTAAAGCCATGACATCATTTTCTGGAATTTTCCAAGCTGTTTAAAGGCACAGTCAACTTAGTGTATGTAAACTTCTGAACCACTGGAATTGTGATACAGTGAATTATAAGTGAAATAATCTGTCTGTAGACAATTTTTGGAAAAATTACTTGTGTCTTGCACAAAGTAGATGTCCTAACCGCCTTGCCAAAACTTTGGTTTGTTAACAAGACATTTCTGGAGTGGTAGAAAAACAAGTTTTAATAACTCCAACCTAAGTGTATGTAAACTTCCGACTTCAACTGTATATATATATATATATATGTATGTATATTTATTTATTTATTGTTTTGACCCGCGCTGTCGGAGCCAGAGCATAAGATTTTCACTGTACCCTACAATTACATGTGCGTCACTGAACATGTGACTAATAAACTCAATCTAATCTAATCTTATCTCTGCTCTAGGGGAAAAGGATGCCATGGAGGTTGCTTTATGTCTCACACTTCTCATGCTCCTCTTTCATATGGGATAAATGCATGCTACCTGAAGTCTATTCTAGTTGTGTCCAAGGCCTCTCTTCATTGTTTGCTATTGTCATTTAATTGAGACACTGGGCTCCAATCCCATCCCATGAATATAATTATTTACTGCAACTTTCCTGGACCAAAAACCTGCTTGATGTCTCATAACATTCATGATGTTGACACCAGGTATTTTGTAAGTACATGCACAGCAACCCACCCTCCTCAATGTCAGTACATAGCAGATTTTACTTTGTCCCTGACTGTCATCTCGATCATCTGAAAATCTACGTTAAAGGGGTGAATGTGTGCCCCAGATACTGTAGAAGCCGAGCTCTTACATCACACATATCATAATCTGACATTGGTCTTTAACCTGAACGCTTAGGTTTGGTGACTGGATGAAGGGACTGGATGAATGGCGTTGTTTGCGAGAGGGATCTTCATGTGTAGTGCTTATAAAGTCCATAAAGATAGATTTATGTCCATGGAGGTTCTAAGGAGACATGGGATGACCAACCGTCTTTGCTCAAGTCACTTCAACTGGGCATATCAAGGGATGTGATGATGATGATCTCCACAATTGGATGATTAGAACATGATTTAGTTAGTTGAACATGATGCTGTGAGATGGTGCAACACTTAATTCAACTGATATCAAATGTTCACTTATCCAATTTGGTACTGTAGGGTTCCTGACAAAACTTGGCCTGAAATGTAGTGCCCTCAGCCCCTATTTACACGTGGCATTGTTAACCTTGAGATTAAAGTGTCATTCTTCATAGAATTCATTATCATCCCCTACATCCCCTTCTACAGATAGTGTTTCATATTCACGTTATAGTGAAATCATACAACCAGCCATCAGCAATGCATTGGGGCGGATTTCTCCTCATCCCTGAGTTGTTTAATATGATGTCCACTAACTGAATGTGAAGTCAATAGCCATGATCCCCCTGGGAACCAGGTCTCAACCTCTGACCCCCAGCCACCACAGTGACCTGACCCAGACATGTGTTGGTGTCCAGATGAGGTCACCAATGGGACGTTGTCAGGGATCATGAGCAAGCAGATAAGGCCATTGTGTGTGAATGGGACGGCCAACCGCCACGCTGTCCAACACCATCATGGGCTGACCTCTGAACCTGGATAACTGGCACACGGCCTGCTTTATTGGGGGCTCATGCCACGCTTCTGGTGATAATACCACCATTACAGTTTTTTACAATCACTTTGGCACTAATTTCAGAACCTTGACGTCATTTTTCAAAACTCTAGACACAAAACTCAAAACGGTCATCACTTGTAACACAGGCTGTCCAATGTTCAAAACATTGCATTGTGCATTCATATCTTTAAAGAAATTTTGCACTTGCACAATCATTGGTTCAAAAAACAAATGTATTGTGAAATACCAATGAAACGTTAATTTAGATCACCCACACACAAGCAACCGATAGTTTCACTGTGTCATTGTTCGTACGATCATTAAATATTGTAGTACAAAATAGGTGATACATATTTCATTATGGTACTACATGTAAATACATCCCTGTAAAAGTACTGCAGTAGTAGAGAGAATACTACAGACACAGTGGAATCATTGAACAAAATCTGAAATATATTGATGAAAAACAATACAGTACTGTAAAACATCAAATGCAGTGTTCCTCAACTTGCTTGCTTGTACTGTAAAAAGCAAAACATAGGAGTGATTACTGAACTTCTACATTTTCATCAACTCTGTCTTGTGGTTTTGGCCACAGGTTCTCATCTACATCACAATGGATGTTTTCATTAGCCAAACATCTTGGAAAAAACCTTTGGCCATGGCAAATCCAGGCCTGACACTGGTCTCCCGTGATGTCATTGCATGCATCATCCATGGCCTGGAGAAGAGTGACTTGTTCATGAGGGCGCCAATCATAAACCTTCCATCTCCATGTGGAGAAAAATTCCTCAATCGGGTTAAGGAAAGGAGAGTATGGGGGTAAATATAGGGTGGTAAATTGTGCATGGGCCTGAAACCATGCTTGCACCATATGAGCATGGTGGAACCTGACATTATCCCACACAATGACATAGGTCACGCCACCAGCTCTACAGGCCTGATCGAGCTCATCAAGGAAGGTTACAAGGGGACCATAGAAACGGTGTCTGATAAAGAATGATGATGAAATATTACATCCATAGATAATGTAGTCTAATTGGTTCATGCTCCACGCTAAATGGTGACAATGAATCTCGTTACTTTGAAACTTTCATGATCTAAACATGGAATATTGTTTGTATGTTTCCATACAACTATGCATTAAGAGCAATGCAACAGTTACTTATCATTTTGAGCAGTTGTATCAATTAATAGTTGGATAATTGTAATGAAATGAATAGACACTCATCTGAAATGTAATGTGTGAATTGCCTTTTGAAATAGTAGTACTTTGATGTTAAGTTGTGTCATATTGAACAGGTGACTTTTGTTAAATGAACAAATGATCTTAGTTTTATGTGTATTGTATCCAAGCAATTGAAAAAAGTGTTAGAGTTTTGAAAAATGTGCATTTTGATCATTGGTTGTGAGTTTTGTGTCTAGAGTTTAGAAAAATGACGTCAAGGTTCTGAAATTAGTGCCAAAGTGATTGTAAAAAACTGTAAGATGCCTGCTCGTCAAATGCTCAACAAGAGGTGGGATTCGGTTGATTCATTGGTTGACCATAACCACCATTTTTTTGAGTACACCATTTTTTTTATTGAACGATTCCGATTAAAAAAACAACAACAGCACAAGTAATTGCCAGATTTATTTTCCATTGAGTTATAATACATTATTTACAGAAATTTGATATTTAATTATAATATAATAAAGGCTCCAACACAATGACAACCACTAAAACCACTATACAAATGACCCAACATAAAGCTCTCTCTTGGGGTAACCCCATCAACAACACATAAGGTCAGAGGTCAATGTGGGAAGTGACCAGCACACCTTCCATTGACTGGTCAACCATCCCACACCACAGTGGCGTGTCTATCCCCTTTACATCTCCCTCCTCCTCTTCCTCCTCCTACTCCTCCTCCTCCCCAACCCAACCGACTGTCCTGCCATCCCCAATTGACCTGCATCTCTATCTCCCATATGGAAAGGACATAAGGTCTGAATTAGTGGGGACATCCCCAAAGGTCAAAGGTTAAATGACCAGGACTATTAACAAGGAGATGAGATTGTAAACACCACACTGCTTTTGAGCTATTGTTCTCTCTCTTTGTTGATGACTATGAAATAGTGGAGTCTCTTCAATATTGTCGTTTGAATCCCTGCTGTTGGCTGATGCCTTGTTTTACCCAAATGAATACTTAAGTTAAGGCTTCTCGGTTTTGATTACTTTTTGTAGTAAATTAATGTGTATTACTTTTCTGTGTAAATAGGAAAAGTTTGCCAAGATTGCGATCTTATCAATAAATGATCTGCAATTAGTGGACTCTCTTACACAGACCGGTATAAGGGTATTTTCTGCCACATTCAGGAGAGCGCCATCTCTATCATGAGCTGGTCAGCAGTCCATACACAGCCTCACTCACCTCCTCAGCTCTATAGCTCCTCATAAGGGTTATGAATGTAATTAACACAGTGGCTTGCTTTTGTTTGGCCAACCACTGTTTACATAAAGGACCCTCATGGGACCAGGCCTGGGGGTCAAGGGGTCGCACTGTCGCTGTCAGAGAGCCTTATGACATTTCTTTCCCACGTTCCCCAGCCCCCATTGTCCTTGGCGGGGAGCCTGCTTTAGCGTTTGGCCCTAGGAGGTGGTGTGCCGTGAGAGGAGGGCCTGGGGGAGCTGGCCCCTTAGCGGATCCCTGGGAAACAGGCGTAACCAGGCGGGGCAGAGCCGAGCGCGGACAGCATGGGGTCATTTTACGGCTTGCTGCCCCTCTAAAGGGGTCTGGAGCACAGAAGAGGCATCCAGAAGAGTGCTGGTGTGGGAGAGAGCACAAAGGTCTTTGTGTGTGTGTGTGTGTGTGTGTGTGTGTGTGTGTGTGTGTGTGTGTGTGTGTGTGTGTGTGTGTGTGTGTGTGTGTGTGTGTGTGTGTGTGTGTGTGTGTGTGTGTGTGTGTGTGAGTGCGTGCGTGCGTGTGTGTTTGTGGAGTGGGGGGATTGGGAGTTTGTAGATTGAGAGTATTTGTGTGTGTTTTCACCGGATTATTATTTTATGTAGGTGGTGTTTGTGTCTCTACAGACATATGAGTGTAAATAAATAAGTGTAGGCATGAGATAGTAATTGGAGAGAGAGAGCGAGACCGAGAGACCGAGAAACTGAGAGACAGAGAGAGAGACAGCGAGAGAGAGAGAGAGAGAGAGAGAGAGACGGAGAGAGAGAGAGAGAGAGAGAGAGAGAGAGAGAGAGAGAGAGAGAGAGAGAGAGAGAGAGAGAGAGAGAGAGAGAGGGGTGGCCAGGGGAGAAACCATTGAAGAAACGTGGAATAACTGCCAAGGCCCTAGAGATGACACTGTGCTGATGACACTGCTGTGGTGTTGTGCTGTTGGTCTTCCACATCTCCAAGTAGCCAATGGAAAACTGAGGGTCATGTTCATAGCAGAATCCATTTGAGGAGGAGTCTGGGATTCAAGAATCTTGCCAATATGCTAAAAAACAAGTAAGGGTTTTAAAATCTTGGTATTATTTTATATTTGGGAAATAATGAATTACTCATGACATTAGATATGCTGTAGATTAAAATACAACTTTCAATTTGGTGAAAGTAATACAATGTTTTATTATGTATGGTTCATATTTGAAAAGAGGAACATGACTGAGGCACGTTAACTTTTTCAATTTATACTGTTGAGGTGTATTATCTGAAATGGTGTTCACAAGGCTCGGGTTATAGTCGTATGACTCTAGTGAAACCACAAACCAAAAGAGTACATTGTTAGATTATTTTCACATTAATGTTCTATGCTGTTATTTTTTATGGAGTTCTATTTATGTAAATATTATGCAATATGTTGATTGCTACTATATAGAGGAACATGATCTTGCAATATTAATATTGTGCTTCTTTGTTATATTCATCCCTGCTAAGTAGTTGGGCATTTGCATTATACCGCTTGTAGTCTTAGGACATCATTTGAAGCTTACACAGTGAGCTATTGAATTATGAATAGACGTCAGCAAATTAATAAATAAAACATTTGATCCTGCCATTACCACCTTTACTCTGTCTACATACCATAAAAATATAACCAGTTTTTCTACCTCATAATAAGGTCATCCTTTTTTAATGTACTCGTATCTTTAGGGTCTCTGACAGGTTTGCAGAGCCGCATAGAGCCGACACTTAATATGTGACTGGGGCTTTGTTGATCTGAGAGCAGAGCACACTTACTAGCGTTGAGAGATGACAGGGGAGAAAACCTCCCTCATGCCTGCCTTCCACCTTCTCTTGCATTCCCATGGAGAGGAAAAGGGAAAAAGGAATAACGTTACAGTACTTGAGGGTGAAACACATTCCCGTGTGTGAGGAGAGGTTCCTTGGCACTCCATCAGCCCTTTCCCTTTACAGCAGTAGTGCTTATTTCTATGGAAGAATGGAAGCCATTTTGTTTGTATGCATTAAAGATCCCCAGTATCTCACAACTCCCCCAAGTAAAAAGAGTAATCTGAATTTGCCCTGGAATATTAAAAGTAACCGTAGCTCTGTATTTCAGGATGCTCATGGTTTATAACTTTATGCATGGTTTCTATACTATTTAATTCGTAACATTTTAAATAATTTATCAGGCTACTGTATTAGTGAATTATAGAAAGTTGGAGGGTTGGGGACATTGGGAATCTTTATTTTGATGACTAGAGTATGACATATCAGACTGAAATTTGATGAAACGTTCAATGTACTGTTTGTTTATCTTCAATTGATCATGCTGACTGCTGTGTGTTATTTATTAAAAAATGTGTTTTTACTCTAGAATAGGTTTACCTGTGCTGAACATTATATCCAATGTATCAGGCAAAAAAAGAACTGGCTGGATAGAATCTTTCCACTCTTCCGCAGACAAAACATTCAATCTACTGGTTGATTGCAGCTATTTCCTTGGCTCTCTCTCTCTTCAGCTGAATTGTGGCCTGGCCTTAAGAATTGAGTTCATCAGGTGTTGACTAAAGTAAAACGAGTGGATTTAACCGCTCACAACTTTTACAAAACTCGAAAACAAAAGCTCAGAAGAGGACTCAAAACCTTTGCTTCCTGTTCAAATCCTAGGTATTTTTGGATGTACCATAGTTTATATACTGTATCTCCTCCCTCCCTCGCAATAGCCCGTATGTCCTTTATGGATGGAAGAGGATTTATTCATAGAAATGACATATTGCACAACCTCTGTTATTCACTAGAGTTTTGAGCAAGATCATTTTCTATCACATTCCATGCGACCATACTTTCCATCCCTATGCATAGCAGAGTAGGCCTACTGGTAGGCAGAGGGAGGTGTTCACCCATAGAGAATGAGTCCTCTAGTTGTCAAAAGGCCATTTTAGCATGGGCAGCGCCATTGAGGGCTTCCACCATTTTAATGTAGCCAACTGGGTGGGACTTCCAACTTCATTGGCTGATCCCTCCTGATGACCCTATTGGAGTCATGTCCAACCGGGTCATCAAGAGGGATCAGTAAATCGTGAAGAAGAACATTTACTACTTCAAAATGGAGATGGCCTCAATGGCGCTGCCCGTGCGCTCACAGACGCCATCATGGGAAGTATATAGGGATGCTCTGTCTATCATTCTCTATGTGTTAGCCTCAAGGCCCATTCAGTCTCAGTTAATCAGGGGTTAGCTCCAGCTAATCATCACCCGCTCACTAGCGTCAGAGAGTGAGATACAGGTCGCTATCCAGTGTGTAATATAGTGTACCCAGCACAAGTTAATAGAAATAACAGATCTCCACTTGTGTTGTCTATTCAGATTTCTTTGTTCCAGCTGGTAATTAAGTGCTACTGTTTCCAAATAACTAGGTTTCATGTTATGTGCCTTACAATTCAGTCATTGCTTAAAACAATGGATGTGGTATACAGGCATCTGGGGGGTTATTCACTCTTTCTATGGTGTTTAGTATCATAGTATAGCAGAAATTGCCTAAAATAGATATTTAAAAACTCTTACTCTCTTTTTATAAGATTTTCTGGGTCTGAAAAGCAATCTTATCATTGTGTTTCCCCCATTAGTGCTCCCTCCTACACCCATATACCTGGCTGTGCATCTCTGAGTAATCTTTCCTCCATAGACGGCCATTGCCAGCCTCCTTTCCTCTCCCTTCATAAAGCCTGATCCTGAGCCTCCGAACCTGGGTAGAGGTTTATATGCATGCTCCTCCTTTGATGAAAGGGTAAATATTCACACAGACAGCCAAGATTCCCCCGCCATTACTGGAGCGCTCTGTGTTTGCCAGCCAGTTAAATTCTTAGGGGGATGGTTTGACGAGATGAATGGGGCCAAAGGGTTGAAGACGTCTCCGAGTTCGGCAAACAAAACGGGGGGAACATTGTTGTCCTGGAGTTTTTCCTGTCAATTAACGCAGTTGTAAAAGCCCGACAGTTGGAGAGGGTTAGGCTGTGCGCACCGTCTCTCTGCCCACTTTGAATCTGCAAGATAGCTGAGCTACCGTTCACCTTGAATAGGAAAGGATCCTGTCAATATTAATCTATTTAATAACCCTGAATGCATTTCTCAGTGTGCCTTTTGAAGACTGTGGGGTCTGCATCTCCCTTTGATGTATGTTCATTATCAGCCTCTATCTGAGATATTCGGGTATGGACTTCATTCATTCAATCCAACCTCAAAGCTATCCAACTGTATTTCTCTGGTCCAAGATGCTTTGTTATTAGCTAGATGGGGTCATTCAAGTTGTATGTAGTTACCTAGTAGGATGCTTATCACACAGCAATGGAACACCAGGATAATTGAGTAAGGATCTAACAATAAAAATATAATCTTCTTTGTGCATTATAACCAGATATCTACAGTTTAGTTTTGACACTTATTTCAAATACTTTATTTGCATCCACAGTCAAGCGTGAAGGTGCAAATGTATTTCAAAGGTTTTACAAAAAGTACTGCTTCTTCAACAGATGAGCTACACACAAGCAGGCACGCAGGAACACACACACACACAGACAGACACACACGTTAACCTTCTTTGTGGAAAAAGTATTGGAAGTCCAAGGCTTTATTTACGAGGGCACATAAAATTGTTCAGATGGCCATTTAATTTCCACTCTGAATATAAACGAATGGCTGAGGGCCTTAATAATAGCCTCACAAAGGGCCCAAGGGTGTGCCTGACTTCCACGAAGGGTCACCACAAGGTTGTTCACATAGATGCTCACCAATCCTCACCATTTAGGACGTTACCATCCTTGAACCACTGGATTCTATCCCACCAACCCTCTCCTTCAGAAATAAATACAGAAAAAACACACCCAAAACCATGATGTTGCCAAAAATGGCATCTTACAAAAGGTACCAATCATATAACACAATCTAACTTTGAACAGGTATAGTTCAGACTCCAACTGAAATACTGGTTTCAATACAGCAGGGATGGGCACCTTTGATAGGGGTGGGGCCGAACTCACCATTAGGGGCCGCAGTGGCTTGCGGGTCTGCATACCCACATCAATACCCACACATGCAGTCAGAGCCGGCCCTAGCCTTTTGGGGGTACTAAGCCACATTTTCTTTGAGGGCGCCCGCCACCTTGCGAGCAAAAACATTTTATCAGCTCCCGTCTTGACAGCGGAGAAAACAAATGAAGTTGTTCAGTTAATTTCCTGCAATTCTACACATTTTGCCATGGGGCACAGAGAAAATGTTGCAGTTTTAAAGCAAGTTTTCTGCAATTCTACACATTTTGCAATGGGTAGAGAGAAGATTTAGCAATTTTATATCTAATTTCATGCAATTCTACAAATGTTTCCATCGGGCAGAGATTATTTTTTTCTACACATTTGGCCAGAGGGTGGAGAGAAATGTTTGCAGTTTTTAATAAGTAAGAGTGACTAACAAAATCAATGGGGCCCCCCCGGTCCGTCATTCAACCATGATTACTACAAGTTTAGATAGCTGACCGCTAGACTAACTTACCAATCTAAAACATGTTAGCTGATGTGGGCTAATTGAGTGACTGTCAATGACTGACATAACAAGAGCAAAACTGCTGATGCACAACCAAAGTTCTAAATTGCACCTTGTGTATTCTACTATGCTAACTTGCAACAGTAAGTTGGGACCCAGACTGAGTTCCAATATCAATTGGAAAAGTTGCCCATCCCTACACTACAGTAAACTACCATTCTAAAGTGTCTGTACAGGTCTGAGGAAGGAAGAACATGGACAGAGACAGGTAGAACTGTACACTCCTCACCAAGCACAGAGCTGTGTAGCTATGTAGGCCCCTAGCAACTCCCTGGAACTCTCCTACCTATACATATTCAGCTCATTTGGATCTTCTCCTGTATCCACGTGTACATGCAATTAGGGTTGAAAAATGACGGGAACTTTCAATACATTTCCTGGTTTTCCCGAAAACCCGGTTGGAAGATTCAGGAAGGAATAAGCAGGAAATCCGGAATCCTCCAACCAGAATTTCTGGAAAACCAGGGAAGTTATTGAAAGTTCCTGGAATTTTGCAACCCTACATGCAATACATCCTCCCCCGTCATTTCTTTACATCTTCACTGTACGCTGGAGGACCTATACAGTGGCAGATAAGAGCAGATGGAGTCTCGTCGGCTTGATTTGAAGTACTGCTTTGAAGCTGGAATAAAAGTGGCTGCTGGAATAGGGGCCCTCTCATAAAAAGCACTTTACCTGTGCTCTCTCTGTGGATCATTGCACTCATTAAAGAGATTCTGGGTTACGTTCAAATCACAGCCCCTGACTGATAATGGGAAGAACTGTTGAAAGAAAGAGAGAGCGAGTAATTGTCTGCCAATTATTTTTATATCTCTCTTTGAATAAGAGTGATGACTGTCGTGGAAATTCTAATCAAGTGAGAGAGACTTTGTCATTTCTTCAAACAATCAATCTTTATTTGATATTGATTAATTATTGCAATAATGAGGCTGGTAAGTGATTCGTTGAGAGCCCAATTAACAAGAAATGCTAACTTCTTATATAGTGGACCTAAAAACGCTTTGTCATGGGTGGTTCCACCCCTCCCTGGCAGATCAGGAGGCACAGTTGAAGTCGGAAGTTTACATACACTTAGGTTGGAGTCATTAAAACTAGTTTTTCAACCACTCCAGAAATGTCATGTTAACAAACTATAGTTTTGGCAAGTCAGTTAGGACATCTACTTTGTGCATGACACAAGTAATTTTTCCAACAATTGTTTACAGACAGATTATTTCACTTATAATTCACTGTATCACAATTCCAGTGGGTCAGAAGTTTACATACACTAAGTTGACTGTTCCTTTAAACAGCTTGGAAAATTCCAGAAAATGATGTCATGGCTTTAGAAGCTTCTCATAGGCTAATTGACATTATTTGAGTCAATTGGAGGTGTACCTGTGGATGTATTTCAAGGCCTACCTTCAAACTCAGTGCCTCTTTGCTTGACATCATGGGAAAATCAAAAGAAATCAGCCAAGACCTCAGAAAAAATTTGTACACCTCCACAAGTCTGGGTCATGCTTGGGAGCAATTTATAAATGCCTGAAGGTACCACGTTCATCTGTACAAACAATAGTACGCAAGTATAAACACCATGGGACCACGCAGCCGTCATACCGCTCAGGAAGGAGACGCGTTCTGTCTCCTAGAGATGAATGTACTTTGGTGCAAGAAGTGCAAATCAATCCCTGAACAACAGCAAAGGACCTTGTGAAGATGCTGGAGGAAACAGGTACAAAAGTATCTATATCCAAAGTAAAACGAGTCCTATATCGACATAACCTGAAATGCCACTCAGCAAGGAAGAAGCCATTGCTCCAAAACCGCCATAAAAAACCCAGACTACGGTTTGTAACTGCACATGGGGACAAAGATTGTACTTTTTGGAGAAATGTCCTCTGGTCTGATTAAACAAAACTAGAACTGTTTGGCCATAATGACCATCGTTATGTTTGGAGGAAGAAGGGGGCGGCTTGCAAGTCGAAGAACACCATCCCATCCGTGAAGCACGGGGGTGGCAGCATCATGCTCTGGGGGTGCTTTGCTGCAGGAGGGACTGGTGCATTTCACAAAATAGATGGCATCATGAGGAAGGACAATTATGTGTATATATTGAAGCAACATCTCAAGATATCAGTCAGGAAGTTAAAGCTTGGTCGCAAATGGGTCTTCCAAATGGACAATGGCTTAAGAACAACAAAGTCAAGGTATTGGAGTGGCCATCACAAAGCCCTGACCTCAATCCTATAGAACATTTGTGGGCAGAACTGAAAAGGCGTGTGCAAGCAAGGAGGCCTACAAACCTGACTCAGTTACACCAGCTCTGTCAGGAGGAATGGGCCAAAATTCACCCAACTTATTGTGGGAAGCTTGTGGAAGGCTACCCGAAATGTTTGACCTAAGTTAAACAATGTAAAGGCAATTCTACCAAATACTAATTGAGTGTATGTAAACTTCTGACCCACTGGGAATGTGATGAAAGAAATAAAAGCTGAAATAAATAATTCTCTCTACTATTATTCTGACATTTCACATTCTTAAAATAAAGTGGTGATCCTAACTGACCTAAAACAGGGAATTTTTACTAGGATTAAATGTCAGGAGTTGTGAAAGACTGAGTTTAAATGTATTTGGCTAAGGTGTATGAAAGACTTCCGACTTCAACTGTACTTTGTTTTCTTCTTGTGGCTATGTGTATCGGGTCATAGCGCACAAACAAGTCATAACGTTAGTTCCATTACTACTCATATCTCCACACAGCCGTGCCCTTGGAACATAGTAAAAGACAGGATGAACTGAAAAACTGTGGTCACTCTGAGGCTCTATGTCTTGACCGTGTGACCAGGTTACTTTGAAGCAATTTGAAATGGAAACAATACAGGTCTATCTGTTCCTGAGGTTTATCTCTATCCCATGTCCTTGACTACACGCCCAGACCAGCTGCAGGGAGCTAGAGGGAACCATCCTTTCTCAGAAGCACTGCATTTGCACTATTGTTAAGCATACTAATTTTTAACTATTAATATTAAACAAATCAGGTAAATATGTGATTTTTCTCCCACATTACCCTCTTAGAAGATTCAATCTCTATAAGATAATATGACAAATTCACACCATATGTAAAGATAAAAATAAAAATATGAAACCTTCCAGATGTGACATACAGTGGGGAGAACAAGTATTTGATACACTGCCGATTTTGCAGGTTTTCCTACTTACAAAGCATGTAGAGGTCTGTAATTTTTATCATAGGTACCCTTCAACTGTGAGAGACGGAATCTCAAACAAAAATCGGGTCATTGTCATGCTGGAAGACCCAGCCACGACCCATCTTCAATGCTCTTACTGATGGAAGGAGGTTGTTGGCCAAGATCTCGCGATACATGGCCCCATCCATCCTCCCCTCAATACGGTGCAGTCGTCCTGTCCCCTTTGCAGAAAGATCAAATACTTATGTCATGCAATAAAATGCAAATTAATTACTTAAAAATCATACAATGTGATTTTCTGGATTTTTGTTTTAGATTCTGTCTCTCACAGTTGAAGTGTACCTATGATAAAAATTACAGACCTCTACATGTTTTGTAAGTAGGAAAACCTGCAAAATCGGCAGTGTATCAAATACTTGTTCTCTCCACTGTATATACACTGCTCAAAAAAATAAAGGGAACACTTAAACAACACAATGTAACTCCAAGTCAATCACACTTCTGTGAAATCAAACTGTCCACTTAGGAAGCAACACTGATTGACAATACATTTCACATGCTGTTGTGCAAATGGAATAGACAACAGGTGGAAATTATAGGCAATTAGCAAGACACCCCCAATAAAGGACTGGTTTTGCAGGTGGTGACCACAGACCACTTCTCAGTTCCTATGCTTCCTGGCTGATGTTTTGGTCACTTTTGAATGCTGGCGGTGCTTTCACTCTAGTGGTAGCATGAGACGGAGTCTACAACCCACACAAGTGGCTCAGGTAGTGCAGCTCATCCAGGATGGCTCATCAATGCGAGCTGTGGCAAGAAGGTTTGCTGTGTCTGTCAGCGTAGTGTCCAGAGCATAGAGGCGCTACCAGGAGACAGGCCAGTACATCAGGAGACGTGGAGGAGGCCGTAGGACGGCAACAACCCAGCAGCAGGACCACTACCTCCGCCTTTGTGCAAGGAGGAGCAGGAGGAGCACTGCCTGAGCCCTGCAAAATGACCTCCAGCAGGGCACAAATGTGCATGTGTCTGCTCAAACGGTCAGAAACAGACTCCATGAGGGTGGTATGAGGGCCCGACGTCCACAGGTGGGGGTTGTGCTTACAGCCCAACACCGTGCAGGACGTTTGGCATTTGCCAGAGAACACCAAGATTGGCAAATTCGCCACTGGCGCCCTGTGCTCTTCACAGATGAAAGCAGGTTCACACTGAGCACATGTGACAGACGTGACAGAGTCTGGAGACGCCGTGGAGAACGTTCTGCTGCCTGCAACATCCTCCAGCATGACCGGTTTGGCGGTGGGTCAATCATGGTGTGGGGTGGCATTTCTTTCTAAATATGCAACAGCAGTAAAAGGTAGCTCAGCTAATCCTTCATATCCTGTATTCTGGCCCTGGTCATGGCAACATTTAACATTACATTTGGCCTTGAATTTGTTACCAGTTTTAAGACATATTGCAGCAAAACTTCAACATGAGGATGAGCAGCAAAATCAATACTCTGTCCTTGTCATGGTCCGAATCACACATAGGACTATTGCTAAATTATAAACTTTTTCCTAATCATTATGTTACCCTGGACCGTCAGATATTAGTTAAAGGTTTTTCAGACAATTTGTGTACCAGGTTTACATTGGGTTTTTCAGTACATTTGTTATCAGGATAATCTACATGTGTGCATCCAAAACTCTGGCAATAGAAACTTCAGAAAATGACATTTATGTGCCCTTTAAGGTGTATCATTTCTAACCTGTGAAAAACCCACTAAAACCAAAATAAAAAACACACAATAAATCAAACACGGTATTAACACCAAATATTCATA
Organism: Coregonus clupeaformis; assembly: GCF_020615455.1. NCBI lineage: Eukaryota > Metazoa > Chordata > Actinopteri > Salmoniformes > Salmonidae > Coregonus > Coregonus clupeaformis. Next base: position 15,498,260 of record NC_059209.1, read on the forward strand.
ACATAAACATTTCATTAGTATTCCCTTCGCTAAATCATAATCAGTCCAAATCATTTAAAATGTGAATTCTTACTCTAATTAACTTCACCTTCACATGGTGCAAAACATTCTTAAGGGAATAATTTAGACAATTGAAGAGTTATACAGAAGTAAGCTCTTCATCTGTACAAGGAGGACAATCATCACGTTGATGTATCGATCTCAGTCATCTTAAACAATGGGGCGGCTATTGTTTGCTGGACTCCTGTCCTGAGCCTGCCGTTGGCTCCAGCTGGAGCGGCAGTTATTTAAGCCCCGCCGTGGGACTATGCTGGTATTCTTCAGTTGCATTGTGGCCACTTCTCCCAGGGCCCATACAACATCTGCAATGAGAAGACTCACCACAAAAGCAACAAACATGATGTGTAGAGTCCAGTCCTGGTCCTCCCCTGGCCACGTCATCCGGGTTGTGGGGCACCTTCCTGCAGTGGCTGGCATTAACCCACGTCGACCTCTCTGCACCCGTCAGGAGCACCTGGAGGGACCAGTCCAGGGCTGTTGGTGCCAAGTCTTTCTGTGGAGGTCCTTGATGACCACCTGATCTCCTGGCTGCAATTTGTGGAGCTGTCCTCCCTTTGGTTTGGGCAAAGCCACTTTTATCCTGGGGAAAATAGACTTCAGAACATTGTTAAGTGCAGCACAGTAGCTTAACATTTGATCCTCGCAACCCATCAGTGTCAATCTGTTCTGTGGGAAAGGGGTTTACACATTTTGCACAAAATTGCTCCGCAAACACAGGAAAATTACCACTACTCCCCTCTTTGACACATGAGAAACAGGACCTATGCAAGGCTGGCAGGCCAGTACATTTTGTAGACATGAAGTCAGACACATCCTGTAAAGAAGACATGTTTTTAACACAGACAGGAAGTGAAACAAAATAGCCTCCAACAAGTTTTCAACCGATTTAGAATGTGAAATTGTCTTACCAGATGAGGTGAGGAACCCACGTTGCTTCCAGAGCATACCGAAATCATGACAACCCCAAATGTATACCTGCTGTCAGTATAAATCATAACAGTTTTATCCTTAGCCAAAATAAATGTTCTAGTAAGAGCAAACAATTCTGCAGCCTGAGCTGACAGATGGGGTGGTATTTTAGCACTTTCTAAGGTAGTGGCAGCCGTGGTTACTGCATAAGCCACTAATGGTTCGAGCGGAACCATCAACGAATAGTTCCAAATCAGCATTCATTAAAGGCACATCCGATAAATCAGGGCGTGGCTTACAGACCTGGTCAACTAGGACAGCACAATCATGGGGCTCACCATCATCGTCAGTTAGTAGGGACATATCACATTGACATTGCTACATCTCTGAGGCAACGCACCAACCCTCTCACCACACTGTCAAGTCTCTTAGAGTAGTATGCAATGGGCCGCTGCTTCCCACTGTGATCCGGTATAAGGACAGATGACATAAAACCATTTTTTACCAAAAGATTAAATGGTTTAGAATGATCCGGCAAACCTAAACAAGGAGGAAAGGTTAGCAAATGTGTCAAATTTTGTCAACTGCCTGCAAACCCTCAGGAGTCCACTTTATCTTGTCCTTCATCGCTATTTGTGGTCATGGGTGAAATCAGAAAATGGTTGAGTGATTTCCGTCATTCCTGTTATTGTCAACATGTGTTAAACAGTTCAAACAGTTCATCATTATGCAGTCATTAATTCACAATCATTCCGTTATTGTGTACATCCACACATTAATTAATGGGGGTACCCCTCCTTATTTGTTTAGTTCTTTAACAGTATCTAAATATCTTACCAACAGTCAAATGCTCTTAGATCAATCAGTTAACTAATTCCAGGCCTATTTTAAATTACATTTGGTTCACTTAAATTCAATTCCAAAGATCAGTCAACTCAATTCTCACTACTTAAATTCAGTTCCCGAAAATACAGGTATTCTTACTACACGTGTAAACCCACTTGAAAACCAGGATTCGGTTACATCAAGAACACCTTTTTCAAATTTTGTACACAGGCCTTCCCTATACAAGACTCAAAGCATTTAACTTGCAAAACTTAGAATTCTAAAGTCTTCACCAGTAGTGCTGTGAAAGCAAAGGTTAGCGGTTACAACATTACTACAACTAGCAGGCGGACAGAAAACTGCATTGTTGGAAATCAGTCATAACTCCTTCAGTCAGTAGCTTAGTTATAATTTTGTACAACTACATTCTACAAAATAAATCACATCTAAAGCAACTTTAAACAACTATAACCCGCTAACAGCAGTAAATGCTTTTCAAGCAGTACATTTCTCTTACAAAAACAATCATCAAAATAAATCACATAACGTAGTTGGATTGGGAACCACTGGGGCACGGGCAAAGACAGCATCAATCTTGAACAAAACGCCAATCCCCTGAGGCTTTACTTACTGGCAAGATAGGGGTATTGCAAGGTGACTCTGGACACAGGGCTAACGCTCCCTTCTCTACCAATGAAACATGTACAGGAGTAATACCAGCAATAGCTTCTTACTGAATGGATACTGTGCTCTGGAGGGGCGCCTGGTATCTTTGGGAGTGACTACAAGGGGCTCAGTCCCCTTCATCCTGCCAAAACCATACTTATCCCTTGCCCATAGGCAATCAGGGACCCCTCTCAAGAGGGGTGAGTTCTCACTCACAAGCATGATATTGGTGACAAAGGAGGGCTGATCAAGTCCATGCACACCCCTCTCAACTGCCGTGTCCCAGTTGAGGGGGTAACAATATGTCAGTGTGCTGGGTGAGTAAGTTGACCCATCTGAACACATCTCCCAATCAACAGCATTGACCAGGCCCTTTATCCAAACTCCAGTATCCTCCCACTCAACTCTGTATGATTTTGCCAGGGACACATGTGGTGCACTATCTTCAAACATGTAGAGCTCTTTCTGTGCAGGGGTTAGATTAACCCCCAATGCACAGAAATCACTGCTACAATACAATCCTTCACACTGGATAGATTCTGGCGCTACAATTTCTAACAGCTATTTGTTCTCATATCTCAGGTCAATGGTGAGAAATGGGAGGTGCAATGTAAGCCTGCTTCAGACATGAAACTGCCTTCATGACCCCAATGGATTTTGGCGATTGAGAAAAATATTGGGCACCTCATTTATCAACGTCCCATGCATAATCCCACACAAAACTCAGACATTAACATCAATTGCTCCCCCTCTTCTTCCTCCTCCTCATGAATAACGGTTAAACCAGTTGGGCCACATGTTATGTTGATGCCCAATTTACACAGGAGGTCCCTGCCCATCAGATTGACAGGACAGTGGTCAGAGTAGAGAAATTGATGCTGACACGTCTCCTCACAAAAGGAGAAAGGCATAGTTACATGCTCTATGACTGGGAGGCCTGAAGCCTGTACAGTTTTGACTGTTTTACTAGACATGGGAGGTTTTGTCATAGCCTTTACAGTTAATCACAGACATCGTAGCTCCCGTATCAACAATAAATATTATTGACTCACCATTGATGCAAACCTCCACTGGTGGCTCGATTCGAGGAAGGGTATGCTCTGACAATTCTAACTCAACTACTACTTCCCCCTCCACCCGTCAATATTCTCCCTCCTCCTCCTCTCCTGTATTGTACAGGGTCGTCTGTGCAGGCAGGCCCCGTCTGCCAGGCCCCAGGTTGGCCTCTGCCTTGAGGGCCCCCTTGTGGGCCCCATTGTTGCTGAGGGGCCCCCTGTTGGGGTGGCCCTGGGCATTGGTTGGTTGGTGGCTGCCGTGGCTGTTGAGCAGGGGGATACCTCAGTCCTTGTCCTCCCGCAGGGCCTCCCTCTCGAGGGACTCCCCTTGGGGCTCCTCTACCTCTTGATCCGCCCCTGCCTCTGCCTCTCCCCGGTGCTCCGGCTTGCTGAGCTTGAACTTGTTCACACTGGGCTGAGAAATAGCCTGGTTGACCCCACAACCCTTCCCAGCCCCTCCTTCGGCTGGCGCCTGGCCTTGGTAGAAAGTCAATTGAACAGCTTGTAGCTTCTGGGTCTTCACTTTTTGGATCCACACGACAGGCTGCCAGAGCGCGTGTCCCGCTTCTCCTCTCTGGTGCCAACTTCTTCTGTCGTCTGGTTCTACTTGCTGGGGGAGCGCCCTCGAGGAATGGGTCTCGACTCTTTCTGTCCGCTTGCCTGGCTCCCCCAGCCGCACCCTTCATCTGTGGTCTGGGAGTTGACGTCATTCCCACCGCCAGCATGGCCAGTCCAGAGAGCAGTTTGTCCACCGCTGCTGCTACTAGGGGAGATTCATACGTGAGGGGAGACACAGGAGTGAACTGTGGAGTTGGGTGAGGAGGCACAGTGGGGTGTAGAGCGAGGGTGTCCACTGGGTCTGCTGGATCGGGTGGAGGCGGGGGAGGGAGGTCATCAACCACAGCCACAGGCCCAGGCAGCACTGGGTAGAGAGTGGTCAGGAGAAGAGTAGAGAGGGGGGAAATCTCTCTCGTCTTTTCTATTCTTTCTCACTGTCTTGTCTTTATCTGTTCTCCCTTCCTCCTCAGTCTGCACTACCATATTCTGACAGAGCTGTCCCCAAAATAAATCCTGTCTTTCTGTACGCCGTTCTGCCTCTCTTTCTCATTTTCTAAATTTAACCCAGTCTATTTTTTATTTTTTTTAAACCTTTTTTAGTCCCATCATACTCTGTCAGTCTCTCCCTGACTTTGTCTAACATTGTTACACTCAGTGTCCCTGTCAACGGAGAACCACCTTCCATATACATGATTTCACCTGGTCCAAAATGTCCCTCCACCACTTATCTGTACATAACCTTCAGGGCCCCCGTTGGGGGATATGGAATACCATGTCCCTTGCTCCTGTGTGCTCCCATGGTTCCTGTTCCACTCACACACTCACAGATAACACAGACACACACACACAGGGGTAGACCAACAAAGAAAACCAGTTAGCGCTGTTTATGATTTTATATTTTATCCATATGAACAGGGAAATTCATATCGCCATTAAAATATTGCCTAATTCGTTGTTGAACCACTGGAAAACTAATCCAAATTGGTATCTTACCAACATAAAAAGTAAACACAGTTTTGCTATGATACTTAGTTTCAACTGTATGAGAAACAGTTCTTCCTGTCCACTGATGTCTGTTGCCTGTGGGCTTCAATTCTACAGAACTATTTTCTTATTTCTAAAATGGGGTTTAGTTTACAGCTATCACAGGTGCACCTTACTATTTTATACCATATCATTTCAATGCATTTCTACTAAATTTTTATAGCGTTTTTCTTTCCTTTAACGGCAGTACCATGCAGGACTCCATTTTGATAATTAAATGACAGTACCACGCAGGACTTCAAATAATTATCCTAACTACCTATGACAGTACAACGCAGGACTTCATAGCTCTTAATGACAGTCTCCGTAAGACTTCGTCTTTTTTAATTAAGTGGCAGTCCCCTCGGGACCCCAAGTAATTATTTTACCTTTCTATCTATGACAGCTCCCCTTAGGACTTCATAGTTCTTAACGACAGTCTCCGTAAGACTTCGTCTTTCTTAATTGAGTGGCAGTCCCCTTAGAACCCTAAACAATTATTTTAACTATCTATGACAGCTCCTCTAAGGACTACATAGATTCTTAACGACAGTCTCCGTAAGATTTCGTCTTTCTTTAATTAAGTGGCCGTCCCCTTAGGACCCCAAATAATGATCTATGATGGCACCCTGTAGGTCCACATAGATTCACAGCAGCCCCCTTAGGACCCCGTGACTTCTTTATCAATTGTTTCTAAGAAATGTCAGTCTCACCGTTTATTTGTTTATGTTCGAGATCCCGTATTCACCTGCCAACGCCCCTCTCCTTAGGCAGGTATCAGCGTCTCCTCAGTGGAGTGTGAGTTTCCTTGAGTCACTTTGGTGTAACCCCTGTGCACAGTTTAACCCAGGTCCTCAGGAGTGGTCAGCAGGTGAAGGTCAGGATCCCATCCTCATCGCCAAGAATGTTGTGGAAATTCTAATCAAATGAGAGAGACTTTGTCATTTCTTCAAACAATCAATCTTTATTTGATATTGATTAATTATTGCAATAATGAGGCTGGTCAACGGACCACCCATAGGTGATTCGTTGAGAGCCCAACGAACAAGAAATGCTGACGTCTTATATAGTGGACCTAAAAATGCTTACTCATGGCTGGTTCCACCCCTCCCCGGCAGATCAGGAGCTACCTTGTTTTCTTCTTGTGGCTATGTGTATCAGGTCATAGCGCACAAACAAGTGATAACGTTAGTTCCGTTACTGTTCATATCTCCACACAGCTGTGCCCTTGGAAGATAGGAAAAGACAGGATGAACTGAAAAACTGTGGTCACTCTGAGGCTCTTTGTCTTGACCGTGTGACCAGGTTACTCGGAAGCAACGAGAAATGGAAACAATACAGGTCTATTTTCTTTATTTTGTGTATTTAAAAAAAAAACGTTATTTAACTAGGCAAGTCAGTTAAGAACAAATTCTTATTTACAATGACGGCCTACACCGGCCAAACCTGGACGACGCTGGGCCAATTGTGCGCCGCCCTTTGGCACTCCCAATCACGGCCGGTTGTGATACAGCCTGGAATCGAACCAGGGGGTCTGTAGTGATGCCTCAAGCACTGAGATGCAGTGCCTTAGACCGCTGCGCCTATCTGTTCCTGAAGTTTATCTCCATCCCATGTCCTTGACTACATGCCCAGACCAGCTGCAGGGAGCTAGAGGGAACCATCCTTTCTCAGAAGCACAGCATTTGCACTAAAGAAATGTCTCTACTATTGTTAAGCATATTAATTGTTAACTATTAATATTAAACAAATCAGGTAAATATGTGATTTTTCTCCCACACGACACATCGGGAGGTGTAAAGCATAAACTAATCAAAAGTTTGAATGAAGCATTAAAATAGTGCATTGTACCACAGTAGTGAAAAATCCATGCCTTACTGTAAATGTTAATCTTACAGTGAGGTTAATCAGTTTAGGTCCCTCTTCGAGTATTAACTCCTACACTACCAAAACAATGTCACAACCGGATATATTGCCCTGTGAAGGAATTTCATAGTTATTATTACCTGAGAACTAGAATAAACAAGCACATAGTGCGCTGATGTGACGGTGGGTTCATTGTAAGGCAGGCTGTAGTATAGAAGGTCCCTTTGCATGTGTGTTTGTGTTTTGTCGTTGTCTCCCCACACTCAGACCAGGGACACTGCAGCTGGACTGCTTTCATCGCCTCAGGCACACCACAGGAAGCCGCCAGTGTGTGTGTGTGTGTGTGTGTGTGTGTGTGTGTGTGTGTACAGTATACATATTTTATTATTGGGTAGGATGATCTCGTCAAGTTGTTTGTCCTGAACCATAAACAACTACAGTATATAATGATATAGCAGGCCTATATCATAATACATTTAAAGCTAGAATCGTTAGTTGCTACATACATTTTTGGACCTACAGTATAAGTAATGATATACAATGAGTGTACAAAACATTAAGGACACCTGTTCTTTCCATGACATAGACTGACTAGGTGAATCCAGGTGAAAGCTATGATCCCTTATTGATGTCACTTGTTAAATCCACTTCAATCAGTGTAGATGAAGGGGAGAAGACAGGTTAAAGAAGGTTTTTTAAGCCTTTAGACAATTGAGACATGGATTGTGTATGTGTGCCATTCAGAGGGTAAAAGGGCAAGACAAAATATTGATGTGCCTTTGAACGGGGTATGGTAGTAGGTGCAAGGCGCACCTATCAGATATAGTAAACCTATATCATAATACCTTTAGATCATTAGTACCTGGAATTAAGGTGATTCCGACCATTATTACCCCACTAAGAACACAGCTTCAACGTATCCTCCCAGAATCACCACCACCAACCTGTTGACAAAGTCAGTGAAAACCTGATAAAGGAAAGACTCAATGTGTTCTGTGTGGGTTTTCTCTGATCATTTGCATTGCTCACGGGGGTATCTCAATGATGAGCCTACTCTCCCCTCCACGAAAAGCTACATGAGTGTGTGTGAGCAGCCATGCACATCTGGTAGCGACTGCCTACGGTGACAGCGTGGTATGCTAATGCCGTATCTGCCTCCTGGTCTCTCAGCTGTCTTGGCAGATGTGGAGCAACGTTTTAGCCCCTGCAGTGTGCCGTAGGGCACAAGCGCTCGCCCGCGTTTATGCCATTCAGAGTGTGAAGGGAAAGGAAAGGGGGATACCTAGTCAGTTGCCAACTGAATGCATTCAACCAAAATGTGTCTTTCACATTTAACCCAACCCCTCTGGATCAGAGAGGTGCGGGGGGCTGCCTTAATCAACATCCATGTCATTGCCGCCCAGGGAGAAGTTGTTGTTTAACTGCCTTGCTTAAGGGCAGAACGGCAGATTTTTCCACCCTGCCGGCTTGAGGATTCGAACCAGCAACCTTTCGGTTACTGGCCCAATGCGCTAGGTTACCTGCCAAATGGGCAAGATAAAATATTTAAGTAACTTTGAACAGGTTATGGTAGTAGGTGCCGGGCGCACCGGTTTGAGTGTGTCCTTTGGGTCCACCACCCAACGGACATCCAGCCAACTTGACACAACTGTGGGAAGCATTGGAGTCAACATAGGCCAGCATCCCTGTGGAATGCTTTCGGCACCTTGTAGAGTCCATGCCCCGATGAATTGAGGCTGTTCTGAGGGCAGAAGGGGGTGCAACTCAATATTAGGAAGATGTTCCTAATGTTTTGTACACTCAGTGTGGATAATAAAACACACATATACTGACATCGGAAATAGTCCATTGATTGAAAAGGAGAGTAGAGTTTCTACATACCGAAATCAAGCTCAATGACCGGCAATCAAAATCCATTCAATGAATGAATTCAAGAACTGGCAAGACATGCATAGGTGTATTTAGTGCGAATTTTGAAATCAAATCACACAATGTATGGGATATTTCTAAATGGATTATAAAATTAAATACAAACACTATATCTAAGAGAAAAGTCAAATCCGCAACCAAGATTGTCCACCACCTTAACCATTTCAGTTCATCAGTCTGGGCCCATTCATCTGAGGTCTGTGTCTGGCAAAGATGAGGTCTTAATCCTTTGGTCCACCTCATGACCACCCAGCCCCTGGACCCCTGAAGTGTTTATTAAGGGGTCTGTTGAGGGGGTAGTGGAGGGGTGACAGGTGGTCAATAAATACCCCCGTCCACCTTAACAGCAGAGAGAGCAAACAGCAGGACAGTCGCTACCACAATCCATATGTGAGTACAGAGAATGTCATTATGCTATAAGGTCTGTACCAATTGACTGGTATACCATTTCCTGGCTTTGCCTCTTTCCTTTGACTGCATCATAGCTTTGGCAATAATCCTAGGAACACACACCCTTTTCTGTCTCATTGCTTTATTAGATGTTGGACATTCATCATGGAACCAGCAGGCCATCAAGACTCCCTGGGTGCTTTCTATAGCATCAGCTAATCACAGTTATAAGCTCACTTGGAGGACTGGAAAGAGGAACGTCTCTCCTCTCTAGCTGTGGTGTTGTTTCACCTCCATGGCCCTCCCACCCCTGACCGCCCTCTCTCTGAGAAAGTCCTTGTTTGGAGAAATCCAGTTCCCCCCTGCTCTATTCCAGCACAGCAGTCCACATCTTTAGTGACAGAGGTAAACGACTACCATGGCTATGCCACTGCTCATGGCTATATGCGGGAGGGTTTCAGACCAGTATTCTAAGAGACAATCCTGAACCAGGACAGGTCCAAACTTACCCACTTGCCACAGACTGAAGGTTGATCCAATATGAACACCACTCAGCTCATAGCTATGGTGCCACTAAGGCACTTAGTATCAAATGTATCTGGGCACAGTGCTCTGTAGGCCGGGGCTGGGGCGAGGGTGACTGGGTCAAGGCTATTCCACCTTCCTGCTTGTGAAAACAGGTCAGAGTGCTGAATGGCTGGGAGGGCAGTTTAGATACTAGATACAGAGAGGGACAGTACAATGGGACACAGTCCTTCATTTTAAGTGCATGAGTAATGGATCTACTGCTTCTCTGCTTCACAGTGCTCTATACTGGAAGGGTGAATAGAAAAATGTATTACACTGTCAGACTAATAACTGACCAATTCTGGTTTGCTCCTTTGAACTGAGAAATGTCACCCTTCCAATTAACACACAATTAACACCATTAACACACAATTTGTTAAAATGATAGTGTATCCAATGCACTCATTATATGAGATACTAAGATAATTGTATCCAGTCCATAACATTCACTTCATATTGCAATTTCTCACTATGCCACAATTCAACTATGCTCAGACCTTTCAATGTGGCATTGGAAGCCAAACCCACACAAACCACAATTGTATCTTTCAAAAGCTTTATTGTCCAGGAGCTCCTCACAGAAACCATTTTAGAATATGTCTCCTGCCCAAGGTGCCAATGATGGCATGAAATTACTGTAGCCTCAGAAGACTATATTCCCCCTCTACTCTCTCTCTCTCTGTCTCTAGGTTGAGCCCATAACTCTCTCTTTCTTTCCCACCTCTTTCTCTCCCCCGTTCTCCTTTGCCCTCCATTCAAAGGGAATATGTAACTGAATTTGAAATGCAGTGCCCCATCTTTCAAGGGCCTGAGCTAATGAGACGTTTTGTCTTGAAATCTGCTCTCGACAGGAGATCCTGTTGGACAGAGCCTGAAAATGGGATCCCGGTCAGGTATAGCTGTCCGGATAACCCCCAAGACATATGCATCCTATAGAAGAGCGAGAGAGAGCGAGAGAGAAAGAGAGAGAGAGAGAAAGAGAGAGAGAGAGAGAGAGAGAGAGAGAGAGAGAGAGAGAGCGAGAGAGAGAGAGAGAGAGAGAGAGAGAGAGAGAGAGAGAGAGAGAGAGAGAGAGAGAGAGAGAATAAAACCCTTTATAGTGTAGGGGGTCACTATGCGCTGCCATTGTAAAGCCAAGAGCTGACCTGAAAATCTTGTATCTGAAGACAGGCCCACATTAGGCCTCCCCTGTCGTATACATACATTAGGGCTTATACTGCAAAAAAACATGTTTTAAAACTTAAGGGTCTAGTGGGGAATATGAGGTGACAATTATATTGAGCAGGAGGTGGTGGACTGGAGTGGGATGGCGTGAGGCGAGAGGGATGGAGAGTGGAGAGAGATGGGAAGGAGGTGGGGCCCGTGGAAACAGGTACACTTGACAGTTTGCGGTTCGGGCGAGGGATCATCCGAGGGGTGCAACACGGGAGAGATGATGAAAGGAGACGAAAGGTTTGCGTCCGAGGGGTTCTCCTTTTAATCAGGGGCCCTGGGGAGAGAGCACTGCAGCCTGTGGTCCCGCGGCCGCTGCTACCCAATGTCATGCTAATGAAAGGGGCTTGGGGTGTGAATGGAGGGAGCTAGCTTGTTACAAGAGTGCTAATTAATGCATGCAATAGAGGTGTGAGGGGTTTTATTGGTTTATTCAGATCCCCATTAACTTTTGCTGAAGCAGCAGCTATCCTTTCTGGGGTCCACACAAAAACATAAAACATGACAAGTAACAAAACACTGATACACTGATAGACAAGAACAGTCACACAAAATGCATGGTTATGCTTTTAATGAGGGATATGAGTGTGTGTGTGTGTGTGTGTGTGTGTGTGTGTGTGTGTGTGTGTGTGTGTGTGTGTGTGTGTGTGTGTGTGTGTGTGTGTGTGTGTGTGTGTGTGTGTGTGCGTGCACACGTGCAGTGGCAGGGTTTTGAAGCATGGGGCTGAGTGGGATGTGAGGATTGCGTATGGAATAGTGGCCCAGGTGCACAGGGTGATAAATCATGAGGAATAAATAACAACCATCCACCAAAAACAGAACCTTTGACCATTTTCAATAGGACATATTTTTGGGGTTCTTCAACCAATGTAATGCCTTTGATTGTCCTGGGTAAATGAGGATATTTTAGGGCAAAACAACAATTATTATAGGGTTGAAATACTATGGTTGGCAGCTATTTTGTTCCATTATATAGCATTATGTCATCAATACATGTTCCTCACTACAATTCTTGATCAGTACGATGGGAAGCCACCTCCCCCTGACAAAAGTCAACCACCACTTCATAAAACCCAGACCAAAATACAGCCCAGTCCAGCCTGTCTCAGCCCAGACAGATTCACATCATGGCAGTAGTAATCACTGCAGCAGAAGGCTATTCTCACACCTCTTGGCTGGCAGGGCAGGTTCTCTGGAGCCCTGACCCCAGACGACCAGGGCTGTTTGCTCACTTTTCCCAAGGACGTTTGGCCGGAGGATACCTCTCTGGCCGCAGGCGCAACATCTGGCAAATCTGATCATACAGCAAATCTGACCATAACTCTATCCTCCTGATTCCTGCTTGCAAGCAAAAACTCAATCAGGAAGTACCAGTGACGCGTTCATTACGGATGTAGTCCGATGAAGTGGATGCTAAGCTACAGGACTGTTTCACAAACACAGACTGACTAAGATCTAATCCTACTACGCCGGCTCTGATGCTTGTCGGACGTGGCAGGGCTTGCAAACTATCACGGATTACAAAGGGAAATCTATTGACATTAAACAGGTTAACATTCAGAAGGCCACGAGGCCAAATGGATTACCAGGACGCATCTCAGGATAAGGGAGAGGTTGGAAATGTCAGTGAAGGCACTTGCCAGCTGATCAGCGCATGCTCTGTCTGTAATACAGTTGAAGTCGGAAGTTTACATACACCTTTGCCAAATACATTTAAACTCTGTTTTTCACAATTCCTGACATTTAATCCTAGTCAAGATTCCCTGTCTTAGGTCAGTTAGGATCACCACTTTATTTTAAGAATGTGAAATGTCAGAATAATAGTAGAGAGAATTATTTATTTCAGCTTTTATTTCTTTCATCACATTTCCAGTGGGTCAGAAGTTTACATACACTCAGTTAGTATTTGGTAGCATTGCCTTTAAAACATTTTACTTGGGTCAAACGTTTCGGGTAGCCTTCCACAAGCTTCCCACAATAAGTTGGGTGAATTTTTGCCCATTCCTCCTGACAGAGCTGGTGTAACTGAATCAGGTTTGTAGGCCTCCTTGCTCGCACACGCTTTTTCAGTTCTGCCCACAAATGTTCTATAGGATTGAGGTCAGGGCTTTGTGATGGCCACTCCAATACCTTGACTTTGTTGTTCTTAAGCCATTTTGCCACAACTTTAGAAGTATGCTTTGGGTCATTGTCCATTTGGAAGACCCATTTGCGACCAAGCTTTAACTTCCTGACTGATGTCTTGAGATGTTGCTCCAATATATCCACATAATTTTCCTTCGTCATGATGCCATCTATTTTGTGAAGTGCACCAGTCCCTCCTGCAGCAAAGCATCCCCACAGCATGATGCTGCCATCCCCGTGCTTCACGATTGGGATGGTGTTCTTCGACTTGCAAGCTTCCCCCTTTTTCCTGCAAACATAACGATGGTCATTATGGCCAAACAGTTCTAGTTTTGTTTAATCAGACCAGAGGACATTTCTCCAAAAAGTACAATCTTTGTCCCCATGTGCAGTTGCAAACCGTAGTCTAGCTTTTTTATGGCGGTTTGGGAGCAGTGGCTTTTTCCTTGCTGAGCGGCCTTTCAGGTTATGTCGATATAGGACTCATTTTACTGTGGATATAGATACTTTTGTACCTGTTTCCTCCAGCATCTTCACAAGGTCGTTTGCTGTTGTTCTGGGATTGATTTGCACTTTTCGCACCAAAGTACGTTCATCTCTAGGAGACAGAACGCGAGAGTTACATATGGGGTAAACAAAAACATAAAGTCAAAAATACAACAGAAAATATATATACAGTGTGTGCGAATGTAGTAAGTTATGGAGGTAAGGCAATAAATAGGCCATAGTGCAAAATAGTTACAATTTCGTATTAACACTGGAATGATAGATGTGCAAAAGATGATGTGCAAATAGAGATACTGGGGTGCAAATTAGCAAAATAAATAACAATATGGGGATGAGGTAGTTGGGTGGGCTAATTTCAGAAAGGCTGTGTACAGATGCAGTGATCGGTAAGCTGCTCTGACAACTGACGCTTAAAGTTAGTGAGGGAGATAAGAGTCTCCAGCTTCAGCGATTTTTGCAGTTCGTTCCAGTCATTGGCAGCAGAGAACTGGAAGGAATGGCGGCCAAAGGAGGTGTTGGCTTTGGGGATGACCAGTGAGATATACCTGCTGGAGCGCAGACTACAGGTGGGTGTTGCTATGGTGACCAGTGAGCTAAGATTAGACGGGGATTTGCCTAGCAGTGATTTATAGATGACCTGGAGCCAGTGGGAATGGCGACAAATATGTAGTGAGGGCCAGCCAACAAGAGCGTACAGGTCACAATGGTGGGTAGTATATGGGGCTTTGGTGACAAAATGGATGGCACTGTGATAGACTACATCCAATTTGCTGAGTAGAGTTTTGGAGGCTATTTTGTAAATGACATCGCCGAAGTCAAGGATCGGTAGGATAGTCAGTTTTACGAGGGCATGTTTGGCAGCATGAGTGAAGGAGGCTTTGTTGCGAAATAGGAAGCCGATTCTAGATCTAACTTTTGATTGGAGATGCTTAATGTGAGTCTGGAAGGAGAGTTTACAGTCTAACCAGACACCTAGGTATTTGTAGTTGTCCACATACTCTAGGTCAGACCCGCCGAGAGTAGTGATTCTAGTCGGGTGGGCGGGTGCAAGCAGCGTTCGGTTGAAGAGCATGCATTTAGTTTTACTAGTGTTTAAGAGCAGTTGGAGGCTACGGAAGGAGTGTTGTATGGCGTTGAAGCTCGTTTGGAGGTTTGTTAACACAGTGTCCAATGAAGGGCCAGATGAATACAAAATGGTGTTGTCTGCATAGAGGTGGATCCGAGCGTCACCAGCAGCAAGAGCGACATCATTGATATACACAGAGAATAGAGTCGGCCCGAGAATTGAACCCTGTGGCACCCCCATAGAGACGGCCAGAGGTCCAGACAACAGGCCCTCCGATTTGACAAACAGCGCCGGAGAAGATGGCTGCCGTTTTACAGCCCTCTAACCAATTGTACTATTATGTGTGTTTTTCCGCGTTATTTGTAATTTATTTTGTACATAATGTTTCTGCCATCGTCTCTTATAACCAAAAAGAGCTTCTGGATATCAGGACAGCGATTACTCACCTCGTATTGGACGAAGATTTTTTCTTCAATGAGGCGGCCGCGAAGGATATCATACAGACACCCGACAAGGCCCAAATCCCCGTCATTCGCGTGAGGAAGAGACGGAGATATCGTGGACGAGATCGGGGTGCCTTGTAAGGATCCGACGGCGAGCGAGTAAACTGCCTCTTCCATCAATCCTATTAGCCAACGTTCAATCATTTAAAAATAAATTGGATGACCTAAGATTACGGTTATCCTACCAACGGGACATTAAAAACTGTAATATCTTATGTTTCACCGAGTCGTGGCTGAACGACGACATGGATAACATACAGCTAGCAGGCTATACGCTACATCGGCAGGATAGAACGGCTGACTCCGGTAAGACAAGGGGTGGCGGTCTGTGTATATTTGTAAACAACAGCTGGTGCACAAAATCAAATACTAAGGAAGTCTCGAGGTTTTTCTCGCCTGAGGTAGAGTATCTTATGATAAGCTGTAGACCACACTATTTACCAAGAGAGTTTTCATCTATATTTTTCATAGCTGTCTATTTACCACCACAAACCAATGCTGGCATTAAGATTGCACTGAATGAGTTGTACAAGGCCATAAATCAACAGGAAAACGCTCATCCAGATGCAGCGCTCCTAGTGGCTGGGGACTTTAATGCAGGGAAACTTAAATCCGTTCTACCTAATTTCTACCAGCATGTTAAATGTGCAACCAGAAGAAAAAAAACTCTAGACCACCTTTACTCCACACACAGAGACGCATACAAAGCTCTCCCTCGCCCTCCATTTGGCAAATCTGACCATAACTCTATCCTCCTGATTCCTGCTTATAAGCAAAAACTAAAGCAGGAAGCACCAGTGACTCGGTTAATAAAAAGTGGTCAGATGACGCAGATGCTAAGCTACAGGACTGTTTTGCTAGCACAGACTGGAACATGTTCCGGGATTCTTCAGACAGAATTGAGGAGTACACCACATCAGTCACTGGCTTCATGAATAAGTGCATCGATGATGTCGTCCCCACAGTGACCGTACGTACATACCCCAACCAGAGGCCATGGATTACAGGAAACATCCGCACTGAGCAAAAGGGTAGAGCTGCCGCTTTCAAGGAACGGGACTCTAACCCGGACGCTTATAAGAAATCCCGCTATGCCCTCCGACGAACCATCAAACAGGCAAAGAGTCAATACAGGACTGAGATTGAATCGTACTACACTGGCTCTGACGCTCGTCGGATGTGGCAGGGCTTGAAAACTATTACAGACTACAAAGGGAAGCACAGCCGCGAGCTGCCCAGTGACACAAGCCTACCAGACGAGCTAAACCACTTCTATGCTCGCTTCGAGGCAAGCTAACTGAAGCATGCATGAGAGCACCAGCTGTTCCGGATGACTATGTGATCACGCTCTCCGTAGCCAATGTGAGTAAGACTTTTAAGCAGGTCAACATTCACAAGGCCGCAGGGCCAGACGGATTACCAGGACGTGTACTCCGAGCATGTGCTGACCAACTGGCAAGTGTCTTCACTGACATTTTCAACATGTCCCTGACTGAGTCTGTAATACCAACATGTTTCAAGCAGACCACCATAGTCCCCGTGCCCAAGGACTCTAAGATAACCTGCCTAAATGACTACCGACCCGTAGCACTGACGTCTGTAGCCATGAAGTGCTTTGAAAGGCTCGTCATGGCTCACATCAACAGCATTATCCCAGAAACCCTAGACCCACTCCAATTTGCATACCGCCCCAACAGATCCACAGATGATGCAATCTCTATTGCACTCCACACTGCCCTTTCCCACCTGGACAAGAGGAACACCTACGTGAGAATGCTATTCATTGACTACAGCTCAGCATTCAACACCATAGTGCCCTCTAAGCTCATCACTAAGCTAAGGATCCTGGGACTAAACACCTCCCTCTGCAACTGGATCCTGGACTTCCTGACGGGCCGCCCCCAGGTGGTAAGGGTAGGTAACAACACATTTGCCACACTGATCCTCAACACGGGGGGCCCCTCAGGGTGCATGCTCAGTCCCCCTCCTGTACTCTCTGTTCACCCATGACTGCATGGCCAGGCACGACTCCAACACCATCATTAAGTTTGCCGACGACACAACAGTGGTAGGCCTGATCACCGACAACGATGAGACAGCCTATAGGGAGGAGGTCAGAGACCTGGCCGTGTGGTGCCAGGACAACAACCTCTCCCTCAACGTGACCAAGACAAAGGAGATGATTGTGGACTACAGGAAAAAAAAGAGAACTGAGCACGCCCCCATTCTCATCGACGGGGCTGTAGTGAAACAGGTTGAGAGCTTCAAGTTCCTTGGTGTCCACATCACCAACAAACTATCATGGTCCAAACACACCAAGACAGTCGTGAAGAGGGCAAGACAAAGCCTATTCCCCCTCAGGAGACTGAAAAGATTTGGCATGGGTCCTCAGATCCTCAAAAAATTCTACAGCTGCACCATCGAGAGCATACTGACTGGTTGCATCACTGCCTGGTATGGCAACTGCTTGGCCTCCGACCGCAAGGCACTACAGAGGGTAGTGCGTACGGCCCAGTACATCACTGGGGCCAAGCTTCCTGCCATCCAGGACCTCTATACCAGGCGGTGTCAGAGGAAGGCCCTCAAAATTGTCAAAGACTCCAGCCACCCTAGTCATAGACTGTTCTCTCTGCTACCGCACGGCAAGCGGTACCGGAGTGCCAAGTCTAGGTCCAAAAGACTTCTCAACAGCTTCTACCCCCAAGCCATAACACTCCTGAACAGCTAATCATGGCTACCCGGACTATTTGCACTGCTCCCCCCACCCCATCCTTTTTACGCTGCTGCTACTCTGTTAATTATTTATGCATAGTCACTTTAATTCTACCCACGTCTTCCAAGATGGCGTAGTAGTGCAGTTGTGTTTTTATCGTATGTCTGTAAATAGCCTGTAAATACCCTATTTTTCGTACATATTTCCCTATCAGACTTTTCATCCTTCTACAAGATATACTTTCCTGCAACCCGCCTCACTCAATGTGGAACGGATTCTATTATTGACTTACCTTTATCTAGAATCTAGAATCTCCAGTTGAAACTAGCTAGCCAGCTAACTAGCTACTTGCTATTAGCCACAGCTAGCGGTGTTTCACCCAGAACATTGGATTTTTTCTGCGGGATTAATTTTAATCACTGGACATTGATCACCGGATATTCGGCCAGTCTGCACAGCGCGTTATCGACCCAGAACATATCAGTTTTTCCGCCGGAATCACTGAATCACTGGACCTTTAACTCCGGATTCATCGCTACCAGCTAGCTACAACAAAACGGACGCTGTGGTCTGGCTAATCATCCTGAGCTAGGCCCATCTCCCGGCTATCTACCTCTCTGTCAACCGGACGGGACCACCTAGTGTTGACACGGAGCCCCGCCGATCCTACACGACTGGTCTGCCGCCGAAATCGTCTGATGTGGTTACGACGTTAACCACGAAGATTCCATCCATCTGCTAGCCCTGGCCCGCTAGCACACGCTAGCCGTGGCCTCTTACTCACTAGTGCTTCACCACCGGACCTTATGATAACTCAGCTATACAGCTGATATCTGCTGGACTGTTCCTTTTTACGGTACTACATCCTGTTTATGTTTAGCCTCAGCCCAAACATGGTTAGTTTATTGTTGTTTCGGTTATTTCTAATTGTACTATATCACTGTAGACCCCCAGCCTAGCTAAACCTGCCTTAGATAGCTCCTTTGCCCCTCCCCCTATACACGCGGAGACCGACTCAATTGATGCCTCCAGCGATGCTATCTCTTTCATTGTTACCCAACGCTTAGGTTTACCTCCACTTTACTCATATCCTTCCATATCCTTGTCTGTACATAATGCCCTGAATCTTTTCTATAACACCCGGAAATCTGCCCCCTTTATTCTATGTACCCAACGCACTAGAAGACCAGTTCTTAAAGCCTTTAGCCGTATCCTTATTCTAGTCCTCCTCTGTTCCTCTGGTGATGTAGAGGCTAACCCAGGCCCTGCAGCCCTCAGTATCACTCCTACTCCCCAGGCGCTATCATTTGATGACTTCTGTAATCGCAAAAGTCTTGGTTTCTTGCACATACATATCAGAAGTCTACTTCCTAAGTTTGAGTTATTCACTGCGTTAGCTACACTCTGCCAACCCTGATGTTCTAGCAGTGTCTGAATCCTGGCTCAGGAAGGCCACCAAAAATTCTGAAATTTCCATCCCCAACTATAACATTTTCCGTCTAGATAGAACTGCCAAAGGGGGTGGAGTTGCAATCTACTGTAGAGATAGCCTGCAGAGCTCTATCATACTATCCAGGTCTGTGCCCAAACAGTTTGAGCTTCTACTTCTAAAAATCCACCTTTCCAGAAATAAGTCTCTCACTGTTGCCGCTTGCTACAGACCCCCCTCAGCCCCCAGCTGTGCCCTGGACACCATATGTGAATTGATTGCCCCCATTTATCCTCAGAGTTTGTACTGCTTGGTGACCTAAATTGGGATATGCTTAATACCCCAGCCATCCTACAATCCAAGCTAGATGCCCTCAACCTCACGCAAATTATCAACGAACCTACCAGGTACAACCCTAAATCCGTAAACATGGGTACCCTCATAGATATCATCCTGACTAACATACCCTCTAAATACACCTCAGCTGTCTTCAACCAGGATCTCAGCGATCACTGCCTTATTGCCTGCGTCCGTAACGGGTCTGCGGTCAAACGACCACCCCTCATCACTGTCAAACGCTCCCTAAAACACTTTAGCGAGGAGGCCTTCCTAATTGACCTGGCCCAGGTATCCTGGATGGATATAGATCTCATTCTGTCAGTAGAGGATGCCTGGTTGTTCCTTAAAAGTAATTTCCTCTCAATCTTAAATAAACATGCCCCATTCAAAAAATACAGAACTAAGAACCGATATAGCCCCTGGTTCTCCTCAGACTTGACTGCCCTTGACCAGCACAAAAACATCCTGTGGCGTACAGCATTAGCATCAAATAGCCCCCCTGCGATATGCAACTTTTCAGGGAAGTTAGGAACCAATATACACAAGCAGTCAGGAAAGCAAAGGCTAACTTTTTCAAACAGAAATTTGCATCCTGTAGCACTAACTCCAAAAAGTTTTGGGACACTGTAAAGTCCATGGAGAATAAGAGCACTTCCTCCCAGCTGCCCACTGCACTGAGGCTAGGAAACACTATCACCACCGATAAATCTACAATAATCGAGAATTTCAACAAGCATTTTGCTACAGCTGGCCATGCTTTCCATCTGGCTACCACTAACCCGGCCAACAACTCTGCATCCTCTGCTGCAACTTGCCCATGCCCCCCCCGCTTCTCCTTCACACAAATTCAGACAGCTGATGTTTTGAAAGCGCTGCAAAATCTGGACCCCTACAAATCAGCTGGGCTAGACAATCTGGACCCTTTCTTTCTAAAACTAGCCGCCGAAATTGTCGCAACCCCTATTACTAGTCTGTTCAACCTCTCTTTCATAACGTCTGAGATCCCCAGAGATTGGAAAGCTGCTGCGGTCATCCCCCTCTTCAAATCAAATCAAATCAAATCAAATTTTATTGGTCACATGCGCCGAATACAACAGGTGCAGACATTACAGTGAAATGCTTACTTACAGCCCTTAACCAACAGTGCATTTATTTTCAACAAAAAAAGTAAGAATAAAACAACAACAAAAAAAGTGTTGAGAGAAAAAGAGCAGAAGTAAAATAAAGTGACAGTAGGGAGGCTATATATACAGTAAAATAAAGTGACAGTAGGGAGGCTATATATACAGGGGGTACCGTTGCAGAGTCAATGTGCGGGGGCACCGGCTAGTTGAGGTAGTTGAGGTAATATGTACATGTGGGTAGAGTTAAAGTGACTATGCATAAATACTTAACAGAGTAGCAGCAGCGTAAAAGGATGGGGGTGGGGGGGGCAGTGCAAATAGTCCGGGTAGCCATGATTAGCTGTTCAGGAGTCTTATGGCTTGGGGGTAGAAGCTGTTGAGAAGTCTTTTGGACCTAGACTTGGCACTCCGGTACCGCTTGCCGTGCGGTAGCAGAGAGAACAGTCTATGACTAGGGTGGCTGGAGTCTTTGACAATTTTGAGGGCCTTCCTCTGACACCGCCTGGTATAGAGGTCCTGAATGGCAGGGGAGCTTTGCCCCAGTGATGTACTGGGCCGTACGCACTACCCTCTGTAGTGCCTTGCGGTCAGAGGCCAAGCAGTTGCCATACCAGGCGGTGATGCAACCAGTCAGGATGCTCTCGATGGTGCAGCTGTAGAATTTTTGAGGATCTGAGGACCCATGCCAAATCTTTTTAGTCTCCTGAGGGGGAATAGGCTTTGTCGTGCCCTCTTCACGACTGTCTTGGTGTGTTTGGACCATGATAGTTCGTTGGTGATGTGGACACCAAGGAACTTGAAGCTCTCAACCTGTTCCACTACAGCCCCGTCGATGAGAATGGGGGCGTGCTCAGTCCTCTTTTTTTTCCTGTAGTCCACAATCATCTCCTTTGTCTTGGTCACGTTGAGGGAGAGGTTGTTGTCCTGGCACCACACGGCCAGATCTCTGACCTCCTCCCTATAGGCTGTCTCATCGTTGTCGGTGATCAGGCCTACCACTGTTGTGTCGTCGGCAAACTTAATGATGGTGTTGGAGTCGTGCCTGGCCATGCAGTCATGGGTGAACAGAGAGTACAGGAGGGGACTGAGCACGCACCCTGAGGGGGCCCCCGTGTTGAGGATCAGTGTGGCAGATGTGTTGTTACCTACCCTTACCACCTGGGGGCGGCCCGTCAGGAAGTCCAGGATCCAGTTGCAGAGGGAGGTGTTTAGTCCCAGGATCCTTAGCTTAGTGATGAGCTTAGAGGGCACTATGGTGTTGAATGCTGAGCTGTAGTCAATGAATAGCATTCTCACGTAGGTGTTCCTCTTGTCCAGGTGGGAAAGGGCAGTGTGGAGTGCGATAGAGATTGCATCATCTGTGGATCTGTTGGGGCGGTATGCAAATTGGAGTGGGTCTAGGGTTTCTGGGATTATGCTGTTGATGTGAGCCATGACCAGTCTTTCAAAGCACTTCATGGCTACAGACGTCAGTGCTACGGGTCGGTAGTCATTTAGGCAGGTTATCTTAGAGTTCTTGGGCACGGGGACTATGGTGGTCTGCTTGAAACATGTTGGTATTACAGACTCAGTCAGGGACATGTTGAAAATGTCAGTGAAGACACTTGCCAGTTGGTCAGCACATGCTCGGAGTACACGTCCTGGTAATCCGTCTGGCCCTGCGGCCTTGTGAATGTTGACCTGCTTAAAAGTCTTACTCACATCGGCTACGGAGAGCGTGATCACATAGTCATCCGGAACAGCTGGTGCTCTCATGCATGCTTCAGTGTTGCTTGCCTCGGCGCGAGCATAGAAGTGGTTTAGCTCGTCTGGTAGGCTTGTGTCACTGGGCAGCTCGCGGCTGTGCTTCCCTTTGTAGTCTGTAATAGTTTTCAAGCCCTGCCACATCCGACGAGCGTCAGAGCCAGTGTAGTATGATTCAATCTTAGACCTGTATTGACTCTTTGCCTGTTTGATGGTTCGTCGGAGGTCATAGCGGGATTTCTTATAAGCGTCCGGGTTAGAGTCCCGTTCCTTGAAAGCGGCAGCTCTACCCTTTAGCTCAGTGCGGATGTTTCCTGTAATCCATGGCTTCTGGTTGGGGTATGTACGTACGGTCACTGTGGGGACGACATCATCGATGCACTTATTGATGAAGCCAGTGACTGATGTGGTGTACTCCTCAATGCTGTCTGAAGAATCCCGGAACATGTTCCAGTCTGTGCTAGCAAAACAGTCCTGTAGCTTAGCATCTGCGTCATCTGACCACTTTTTATTAACCGAATCACTGGTGCTTCCTGCTTCAGTTTTTGCTTATAAGCAGGAATCAGGAGGATAGAGTTATGGTCAGATTTGCCAAATGGAGGGCGAGGGAGAGCTTTGTATGCGTCTCTGTGTGTGGAGTAAAGGTGGTCTAGAGTTTTTTTCCCTCTGGTTGCACATTTAACATGCTGGTAGAAATTAGGTAGAACGGATTTAAGTTTCCCTGCATTAAAGTCCCCGGCCACTAGGAGCGCTGCATCTGGATGAGCGTTTTCCTGTTGATTAATGGCCTTGTACAACTCATTCAGAGCAATCTTAATGCCAGCATTGGTTTGTGGTGGTAAATAGACAGCTATGAAAAATATAGATGAAAACTCTCTTGGTAAATAGTGTGGTCTACAGCTTATCATAAGATACTCTACCTCAGGCGAGCAAAACCTCGAGACTTCCTTAGTATTTGATTTTGTGCACCAGCTGTTGTTTACAAATATACACAGACCGCCGCCCCTTGTCTTACCAGAGTCAGACGTTCTGTCCTGCCGATGTAGCGTATAGCCTGCTAGCTGAATGTTATCATTGTTGTCGTTCAGCCACGACTCCGTGAAACATAAGATATTACAGTTTTTAATGTCCCGTTGGTAGGATAACCGTAATCTTAACTCGTCCATTTTATTCTCAAAAGATTGAACGTTGGCTAGTAGGATTGATGGGAGAGGCAGTTTACTCGCTCGCCGTCGGATCCTTACAAGGCACCCGGATCTGCGTCCGCGATATCTCCGTCTCTTCCTCACGCGAATGACGGGGATCTGGGCCTTGTCGGGTGTCTGTAGGATATCCTTCGCGACCGCCTCGTTGAAGAAAAAATTCTTCGTCCAATGCGAGGTGAGTAATCGCTGTCCTGATATCCAGAAGCTCTTTTTGGTTATAAGAGACGATGGCAGAAACATTATGTACAAAATAAATTACAAATAACGCGGAAAAACACACATAATAGTACAATTGGTTAGAGGGCTGTAAAACGGCAGCCATCTTCCCGGCGATTGATAATAGACAGTACTGTGCAGCCGTCTTCATCGACCTGGGGGTGACACTCTAGATCCAAACTGCTACAGACCTATATCCATCCTGCCCTGCCTTTCGAAAGTATTCGAAAGCCAAGTTAACAAACAGATCATCGACCATTTCGAATACCACCGTACCTTCTCCGCTATGCAATCCGGTTTCCGAGCTGGTCACGGGTGCACTTCAGCCACGCTCAAGGTCCTAAACGATATTATAACCGCGATTGATAATAGACAGTACTGTGCAGCCGTCTTCATCGACCTGGCCAAGGCTTTCGACTCTGTCAACCACCGCATTCTTATTGGCAGACTAAATAGCCTTGGTTTCTCAAATGACTGCCTCGCCTGGTTCACCAACTACTTCTCAGATAGAGTTCAGTGTGTCAAATCGGAGGGCCTGTTGTCTGGACCTATGGCAGTCTCTATGGGGGTGCCACAGGGTTCAATTCTTGGGCCGACACTTTTCTCCGTGTATATCAA
Source organism: Coregonus clupeaformis (assembly GCF_020615455.1). NCBI lineage: Eukaryota > Metazoa > Chordata > Actinopteri > Salmoniformes > Salmonidae > Coregonus > Coregonus clupeaformis. Next base: position 15,522,907 of record NC_059209.1, read on the forward strand.
TGATGTCGCTCTTGCTGCTGGTGACTCTCAGATCCACCTCTACGCAGACGACACCATTTTGTATCACATCTGGCCCTTCATTGGACACTGTGTTAACAAACCTCCAAACGAGCTTCAATGCCATACAACAATCCTTCAGTAGCCTCCAACTGCTCTTAAACACTAGTAAAACTAAATGAATGCTTTTCAATCGAACGCTGCTGGCACCCGCCCACCCGACTAGAATCACCACTCTCGACGGGTCTGACCTAGAGTATGTGGACAACTACAAATACCTAGGTGTCTGGTTAGACTGTAAACTCAACTTCCAGACTCACATAAAGAATCTCCAATCCAAAGTTAAATCTAGAATCGGCTTCCTATTTCGCAACAAAGCCTCCTTCACTCATGCTGCTAAACATGCCCTCGTAAAACTGACTATCCACCGATCCTTGACTTCGGCGATGTCATTTACAAAATAGCCTCCAACACTCTACTCAGCAAATTAGATGTAGTCTATCACAGTGCCATCCGTTTTGTCTCCAAAGCCCCATACACTACCCACCACTGTGACCTGTACGCTCTTGTTGGCTGGTCCTCACTACATATTCGTCGTCAAACCCACTGGCTCCAGGCCATCTATAAATCACTGCTAGGCAAATCCCCGCCTTATCTTAGCTCATTGGTCACCATAGCAGCACCCACCCGTAGTCTGCGCTCCAGCAGGTATATCTCACTGGTCATTCCCAAAGCCAACACCTCCTTTGGCCGCCATTCCTTCCAGTTCTCTGCTGCCAATGACTGGAGCAATTGCAAAAATCTCTGAAGCTGGAGACTCTTATCTCCCTCAATAACTTTAAGCATCAGTTGTCAGAGCACCTTACCGATCACTGCACCTGTACACAGCCCATCTGAAATTAGCCCACCCAACTACCTCATCCCTATATTGTTATTTATTTTGCTCTTTTGCACCCCAGTATCTCTATTTGCACATAATCTCTTACACATCTAGCATTCCAGTGTTAATACTATTGTAATTATTCTGCACTATAGCCTATTTATTGCCTTACCTCCATAACTTGCTACATTTGCAGACACTGTATATATATTTTCTGTTGTATTTCTGACTTTATGTTTTTTACCCCATATGTAACTCTGTGTTGTTTTTATTGCACTACTTTGCTTTATCTTGGCCAGGTCGCAGTTGTAAATGAGAACCTGTTCTCAACTGGCTTACCTGGTTAAATAAAGGTGAAATAAATAAATAATAAAATAAAATAAAACATGTACATATTACCTCAACTACCTCAACTAGCCGGTGCCCCCGCACATTGACTCTGCAACGGTACCCCCCTGTATATATAGCCTCCCTACTGTTATTTTATTTTACTTCTGCTCTTTTTTTTCTCAACACTTTTTTTGTTGTTGTTTTATTTTTTATTTTTTACTTTTTTTGTTAAAAATAAATGCACTGTTGGTTAATATAATATAATAATAATATGCCATTTAGCAGATGCTTTTATCCAAAGCGACTTACAGTCATGCGTGCATACATGTTTTTTTTTTTGTGTACGGGTGGTCCCGGGGATCGAACCCACTACCTTGGCGTTACAAGCGCCGTGCTCTACCAGCTGAGCTACAGAGTTAAGGGTTGTAAGTAAGCATTTCACTGTAATGTCTGCACCTGTTGTATTCGGCGCATGTGACCAATGAAATTTGATTTGATTTGATTTGATTTGATTTGATTTGATTTGACACATTGAACTCTATCTGAGAAGTAGTTGGTGAACCAGGCGAGGCAGTCATTAGAGAAACCAAGGCTATTTAGTCTGCCAATAAGAATGCAGTGGTTGACAGAGTCGAAAGCCTTGGCCAGGTCGATGAAGACGGCTGCGCAGTACTGTCTTTTATCGATCACGTTTATAATATCGTTTAGGACCTTGAGCGTGGCTGAGGTGCACCCATGACCAGCTCGGAAACCGGATTGCATAGCAGAGAAGGTACGGTGGGATTCGAAATGGTCGGTGATCTGTTTGTTAACTTGGCTTTCAAATACTTTCGAAAAGCAGGGCAGGATGGATATAGGTCTATAACAGTTTGGATCTAGAGTGTCACCCCCTTTGAGGAGGGGGATGACCGCGGCAGCTTTCCAATCTCTGGGGATCTCAGACGTTACGAAAGAGAGGTTGAACAGGCTAGTAATAGGGGTTGTGACAATTTCGGCAGCTAATTTTAGAAAGAAAGGGTCCAGATTGTCTAGCCCAGCTGATTTGTAGGGGTCCAGATTTTTCAGCTCTTTCAGAACATCAGCTATCTGAATTTGTGTGAAGGAGAAGCGGGGGGGCATGGGCAAGTTGCAGCGGAGGGTGCAGAGCTGGTGGCCGGGGTAGTGGTAGCCAGGTGGAAAGCATGGCCAGCCGTAGCAAAAAGCTTGTTGAAATTCTCGATTATTGTAGATTTATCGGTGGTGACAGTGTTTCCTAGCCTCAGTGCAGTGGGCAGTTGGGAGGAGGTGCTCTTATTTTCCATGGACTTTACAGTGTCCCAAAACTTTTTGGAGTTAGTGCTACAGGATGCAAATTTCTGTTTGAAAAAACTAGCCTTTGCTTTCCTACCTGATTGTGTATATTGGTTCCTGACTTCCCTAAAAAGTTGCATATCGCGGGGGCTGTTCGATGCTAATGCAGTACGCCACAGGATGTTTTTGTGCTGGTCAAGGGCAGTCAAGTCTGAGGAGAACCAGGGGCTATATCTGTTCTTAGTTCTGAATTTTTTTAATGGGGCATGCTTATTTAAGATTGAGAGGAAAGCACTTTTAAAGAACAACCATGCATCCTCTACTGACGGAATGAGGTCAATATCCATCCAGGATACCTGGGCCATATTCATATTCTTAAACTCTCTCTCTCTTTCATTGGCCTTAAGTGTCTGTGTTTGAATCCAAATGTCTAAGAGATTTTGACGTAAAAATGGAAATAGGGCGAGTGTGGGAGAAAGTGAGAGGGCGGACATAAGAGGGAAGATAAGACTGTTTAGAAGGTAGGCGTGAACCTGAAAAGCAGGTCAACCCTATAATGTGCCAATTTGGAGGCCATGACTTTTCCCTACACTCTAGTCCTCTGGTAATCACACTGTAGGTCCCTCTCAAGTGCGTTGAAGAAAATGGTGGAGATCCTATAAAAGCCCACTTACAATACAGTGCATCCAGAGAGGACGCCAGGGTTGTTATTACATCACTTTGGGATGCATAGGGATCTCCATTATATCTGTAGAGTGTATAGATGGGTAGAGAAGAGGAGAGAAGAAGATGGAGATTTTCACACTGGCAGCCCTGAACCACATTTTGCTCCATTGTTTATTTCTCGGAACAGAAGTGGTAGATGAGGTGTGAATGACAGCACGGGTGATGAATGTTGACATGAGGATCTGCTTTACATTTTCACTAATTGCTCTGCCTTGCTTGGTCCTGGCACATTTGTAAAAGGTGGTGTAAGGCGCTTTTTTAGGGTCGAGCGAGAGGCCACAGTGATTTGTCATGCAGAGAGAGAGCGAGAGAGAGAGAGAGAGAGAGAGAGAGAGAGAGAGAGAGAGAGAGAGAGAGAGAGAGAGAGAGAGAGAGAGAGAGAGAGAGAGAGAGAGAGAGAAAGAGAGAGAGAGAGAGAGAGAGGTAGAAGAGGAGGAGGCGCCTCAGTGCTCTTGATAAACTCAAGTGAAGGACAGAGAGGTGAAGGCCTTGCTTGTAGTTCTATGTAGCTCAATGTCTTAAACATCCATAGAAAATCTGTCCACAGTTAAAGCCTCATACATCACTAATATGCTGTTGGTGTGGATAGGACATCATCTGCATTCTATCAGGTAGGCCTGTCAATGACGCAAGCATAGAGAGATGGTGGAAGAAGACAAACTGCGGCCATGTTAGAAATCAACAAAGAAGGCAGGGAATATGAACGGTATTATACATTGGCAGACGTGTCGCGGTTTTTTATTCACGTTGTGCTGAAAAGCCCTGAGATTGGAGGAAATCTTGGGTTAAGAAAATAATACTTATCCTTGCTGATGCTATTTTAATTAAATAGTTGCTAGGTTACACAGAGAAAGACGACAGGGGTAGGTGGGTGGTGGCACAGGCGCCTGGCGACGGGGGTGGGGGTAGTAGTGGTGGGGGACAGGGAGGAGTTTGTTTGAGGAGGGGACATGTCCCTGAACCATGAACACACATCCCTTTGTCACACCCAATCTATAATAAGGATTTCAAATGCGAGACGTATTGACATGAAGTACAGTGAGTGATTTTATGCTCTCTCTCTCTTTCTCTCCCTTCCTTCTCCCTTTCGCTCTCTCTCTCCCCCCATCTCTCTCTTTCTTTAATTTCTCTCACAGATCAGAGGAAGGGGGGAAGTCCCCTTTTATCTTGGTGACAGCACTTTTCACCTCCACCGGTGACTTACTGGGGGCCGATGCTCTCGTTGCACCCTGGGATACCAGATGATGGCGGATGCTTCTGGGCCACGTACCCTGGCAACCGTTCCTGGAGCCAGGCAAGCCTCGCCCACAGCCCCCCTCTCCAACCCTCTACCGCCTACCCCTTCAATCGAGCAGTCCTCAGCCCACCAACCCTCCACCCAGCGTCCCCAGTCTGCGTCCAGGGCTCTGGCCACACATAAACCCGAGACAGGACTCTGATGGATGGGGCTGGCTGGAGAGAGGAGAAAGGCCCTTGATGTTGGAAATAAATCTGACAGGCCCTACTGGAAAGGGCCAGGCCTAATCTTTCCCAGCAACGGTGTAGACTAAGGCTTTTTCCTTTTCTTTTTCTATAGCCTTCCCTCTCTTTATTAACCATCTCTCCCTCCCTCTCTCCATCCTTCTCTTCGTCCATGTGTACAGAGATAATCCTGTAATTTACTTTCAAGCATTGTGGAACATGAATGATAGTTGCTTTTTCAACTTAATACAAACTAGCCTTTAACAGATAATAGCCTACTGGTAAGAGGAATAATTAAAACAATTGTGGTCACATTCTTTCCCTAATGTGCTAAAAGTGATATAATTCTTATTATTTCATAAGATTCCAAACTGATACTGATCAAAGTGGTCTGATCAATCTTCTTTTCAAAGGTACCTTGCTTTTATTTTTCATATTCATGAGAAAATATGGTCGTAAAAAGACAATTAAGCAAAGCCTTTCCCATTTCTATGTACAGTGCCTTTAGAAAGTATTCATACCCCTTGATTTATTCAAAATGTTGTTGTGTTACAGCCTGAACTCAAAATTGATTAAAATTGACACAATAACCCAAAATGACAAAGTGAAAACATGTTTTCTGACATATTTTCAAATGTACTGAAAATGGAATACAGAAATATCTCATTTACATAAGTTTCCACACCCCTGGATCAATACTTTGTAGAAGTCTTTCTGGGTAAGTCTCTAGGAGCTTTCCACACCTGGATTGTACAACATTTGCCCATTATTATTTTCAAAATGTTTCAAGCGTTATCCAATTGGTTGTTAATCATTGCTAGAAAACCATTTTCAGGTATTGCCATAGATCTTCAAGTAGATTTAAGTCACAACTGTAACTCAGCCACTCAGGAACATTCACTGTGTAGATTTGGCCTTGTGTTTTAGGTTATTGTCCTGCTGAAAGGTAATTTAATCTCCCAGTGTCTGGTGGAAAGCAGACTGAATCAGGTTTTCTCTTGGATTTTGCCTGTACTCTATTCCATAAAAAATGGTATCCTGAAAAACTCCCAGTCCTTAACGATTACAAGCATACCCATAACATGATGCGGCCACCACTATGCTTGAAAATATGGAGAGTATTACTCAGTAATGTGTTGTATTGGATTTGACCCCAAACATAACACTTATTCAGGACAAAAGTTAATTTCTTAGCCAAATCTTTAGCAGTTCTTTTTTAGTGCCTTGTTGCAAACAGGATGCATGTTTTGGAATAGTTTTATTCTGTGCAGACTTCCTTCTTTTTACTCTGTCAATTAGGTTAGCATTGTTGAGTATCTACAATGCTGTTGATCCAACCTCAGTTTAATCCAATCACAGCCATTAAACTCTGTAACTGTTTTAAAGTAACCATTGGCCTTTTGGTGAAATCCCTGAGCGGTTTCCTTCCTCTCCAGCAACTGAGTAGTGACTGGGTGTATTGATACACCATTCAAAGTGTAATTAATAACTTCACCATACTCAAAGGGATATTAAATGTCTGCTATTATTATTATATGTTTTATCTACCAATAGGTGCCCTTCTTTGCAAGGCATTTGCAAACCTCCCTGGTCTTTGTGGTTGAAAATGTGTTTGAAATTCACTGTTCGACTGATGGAGCTTACAGATAATTGTATGTTCAAAAATCATGTCAAAAACTTATTTCAGTGTCCATGCAACTTATTATGTGACTTGTTAAGCAAATTTGCACTACTGAACTTATTTAGGCTTGCCATAACAAAGGGGTTGAAAACTTATTGACTCAAGACATATCAGCTTTTAATTTTTTATTAATTTGTAAAAAATTCAGAAAACATAATTCCACTTTGACATTATGGGGTATTGTGTGTAATCATTTAAAATCCAGGCTGTAACACAACAAAATGTGGAAAAAGTCAAGGGTTGTGAATACTTTCTGAAGGCACTGTAGGTGGGTCTCTTGAGCGTGTACACGTGTGTAACTGACTGTAAAGAAACACAATGGATATGGTTAACACATACACGCACCTGTCAACATGAAGTGCTTCGAGAGGCTGGTCATGGCCCACATCAAGGCCAGGTTGCAAGACACACTGGACCAATTCAAATTTGCCTACCGTTCCAAAAGAACCATGGAAGAAGCCAGCTCCATTGCTTTTCACACGGCCCTGTAATAGAAGAGGAACACCTATGTAAGAATGCTGTTAATTGACTATAGTTCATCATTCAACATTGTTTTTCCCTCCAAACTTGTCACCAAGCTATGGGCTCTGTCTCCAAATCACCATCTGCAACTGAATCCTGGACTTCCTGTCGGGCAGGCCACAGGCTGTGGGGATTGGCAACAACACCTCCCCCACTCTTAGAGAAAAGGGTTCCAAAAGGGTTCTGCGGCTGTCTTCATAGGAGAACCCTTTTTGGTTCCAGATAGAACCCTTTTGGGTTCCATGAAGAACCCTCTGTGGAAAGGGTATTACATGGAAAGGGTTCCATCTGGAACCAAAAGGGTTCTACTTGGAACCAAAAGGGGTTCTTCAAAGGGTTCTCCTATAGGGACAGCTGAAGAATCCTTTTTGGTTCAAGATAGCACCTTTTTTTCTAAGAGTGTAACTCTCAACACAGGTGCTCCCCAGGGATGTGTCCTCAGCCCACTGCTGTACTCCCTGTTCACCCATGACTGCGTGGCGAAGCACAATACCAACTCCATCATCAAGTTTGCTGACAACACCACGGCCGTAGGCCTGATCAATGACAAAGTCAGCCTACAGGGAGGAGGTCAGAGACCTGGCAGTGTGGTGCCAAAACAACAACCTCTCCCTCAACGTCAGCAAAACTAAGTTGATTGTTGATTTCAGGAAGCAGGGAGGAGGACACGCCCCAATCCACATCGACGGGACTGCGGTGCAACATCATCAAGGACCCCGCTCACCCCAGCCACGGACTATTCACTCCATTACCGTCTGGCAGACAGACCTCCAGGCTAATAGACAGTTTTTACCCACAAGCCATCAGACTACTGAACTCTTGAACTGAACTCACTGCACCTTAACACACATTAACTAACTCTCTCACACACACACACACATACACACACACACACACACACACACACACACACAAACACACACACACACACACACACACACACACACACACACACACACACACACCCTACACATTCACTTCATGATTGCTGCTAATGGACCCCTAGTCATATTGCTGCACAATGTATATTTATTATTGCGCAATCTATTGCACAATTCCCCAGCATATGTGTAAATATCCTACTTCAATTAGTTTGTATTGTATTTTTGCTACATGTTTATCCTATTTCTCATTCATTGATCTTGTATTTTTTTGTACTCTTTTATTAACTTAATTACTTTCCTATTGTTGTTGCATTGTCAGTAGGTCAACCTGTATAAGTAAGCATTTTGTTGCACTGTGTATTCCATGTAAATAATGTGTACAGTGGTTCCTCAATTAAAGGTTTAGAGCTTATGCCGCGACCGTTTGTGGTAGATGGTGGCAGATTGTGGTAAATTGCGTAATTCTGTCATTGCACCACACAATCAAAAGGGGGAGTTTTGTATTTGTATTTATTTCCAAGGCAGCAGCTACTCTTCCTGGGGTCCAGCAAAATTAAGGTAGTTCATACAATTTTAAAAACATTACAACACATTCACAGATTTCACAACACACTGTGTGCCCTCAGGCCCCTACTTCACCACTACCAAATATCTACAGTACAAAATCCATGTGTACTTGTGTGAATAGCGCGTATGTTATCGTGTGTGTGTATGCATGTGTCTGTGCCTATGTTTGTGTTGCTTCACAGTCCCTGCTGTTCCATAAGGTGTTTTTTAATCTATTTCTTAAATCTAATTTTACTACTTGCATCAGTTACTTGATGTGGAATAGAGTTCCATGTAGTCATGGATCTATGTAGCACTGTGCGCCTCCCAATGACTGTTCTGGACTTAGGGAATGTGAAGAGACCTCTGGTGGCATGTCTTGTGGGGTATGCGTGGGTGTCCGAGCTGTGCGCCAGTAGTTCAAACAGCCAGCTCGGTGCATTCAACATGTCAATACCTCTCATAAATAGAAATAGTGATGAAGTCAATCTCTCCTCCAGGAGAGATTGACATGCATATTGTTGATATTAGCTCTCTGTGTACATCCAAGGGCCAGCCGTGCTGCCCTGTTCTGAGCTAATTGCAATTTACCTAAGTCCTTTTTTGTGGCACCTGACCACACGACTGAACAGTAGTCCAGGTGTGACAAAACTAGGGCCTGTAGGACCTGCCTTGTTGATAGTGCTGTTAAGAAGGTAGAGTAGTGCTTTATTATGGACATACTTCTCCCCATCTTAGCTACTCTTGTATGAATATGTTTTGACCATGACAGTTTACAATCCAGGGTTACTCCAAGCAGTTTAGTCACCTCAACTTGCTACATTTACAAGATTTTGATAAGGTTTAGGGTTTAGTCAATGATTTGTCCCAAATACAACGCTTTTAGTTTTAGAAATATTTAAGACTTACTTATTCCTTGCCACCCACTCTGGAACTAACTGCAACTCTTTGTTAAGTGTTGCAGTGATTTCAGTCGCTGTAGTAGCTGACATGTATAGTGTTGAGTCATCCGCAAACATAGACACTCTGGCTTTACTCAAAGCCAGTGGCATTTCATTAGTAAAGATTGAAAAAAGTAATGAGCCTAGACAGCTGCCCTGGGGAATTCCTGATTCTACCTGGATTATGTTGGAGAGGCTTCCATTAAAGAACACCCTCTGTGTTCTGTTAGACAGGTAACTCTGTATCCACAATATAGCAGGTGGAGTAAAGCCATAACACATACAGTTGAAGTTGGAAGTTTATGTACACTTATGTTGGAGTCATTTTTCAACCACTCCACAAATTTCTTGTAAACAAACTATAGTTTTGGCAAGTCGGTTAGGACATCTACTTTGTGCATGACACAAGTCATTTTTCCAACAATTGTTTACAGACAGATTATTTCACTTATAATTCACTGTATCACAATTCCAGTGGGTCAGAAGTTTACATACACTAAGTTGACTGTGCCTTTAAACAGCTTGGAAAATTCCAGAAAATGATGCCATGGCTTTAGAAGCTTCTGATAGGCTAATTGACATCATTTGAGTCAATTGAAAGTGTACCTGTGGATGTATTTCAAGGCCTACCTTCAAACTCAGTGCCTCTTTGCTTGACATCATGGGAAAATCAAAAGAAATCAGCCAAGACCTCAGAAGAAAAATTGTAAAACTGGTTCATCCTTGGGAGCAATTTCCAAGCGCCTGAAGGTACCACGTTCATCTGTACAGACAATAGTACGCAAGTATAAACACCATGGGACCACGCAGCCGTCATACCACTCAGGAAGGAGACGTGTTCTGTCTCCTAGAGATTAATGTACTTTGGTGCAAAAAGTGCAAATCAATCCCAGAACAACAGAAAAGGACCTTGTGAAGATGCTGGAGGAAACACGTACAAAAGTATGTATAGCCACAGTAAAACGAGTCCTATATCGACATAACCTGAAAGGCCTCTCAGCAAGGAAGAAACCACTGCTCCAAAACCTCCATAAAAAGACAGACTACGGTTTGCAACTGCATATGGGGACAAAGATCGTACTTTCTTGAGAAATGTCCTCTGGTCTGATGAAACAAAAATAGAACTGTTTGGCCATAATGACCATTGTTATGTTTGGAGGAAAAACGGGAACGCTTGCAAGCCGAAAAAATCATGAAAGTAGTTGGCAATATCAGTTGGTTTTGTGATGAATGAGCCATCTGATTCAATTAATAATGGAGCTGAGTTTGCCTTTTTTTCCTAAATTTCATTTAAGGTGCTCCAAAGCTTTTTACTATCATTCTTTGTGTAATTTATCTTTGTTTCATAGTGTAGTTTCTTCTTCTTTTCATTCAGTTTAGTCACATGATTTCTCAATTTGCAATATGTTTTCCAATCGGTTGTGCAGCCAGACTTATTTGCCATTCCTTTTGCTTTTTCCCTCTCAATACAATTTTTCAATTCCTCATCAATTTCAGAAATGTGTCATGTGCAGTGTCTGTTTGCTCCTCATTACACACCACGGACCAACATATATTCTTTACATCAACAACATAGGAATCACTACAAAACGTATTGTATGACCTCTTATACACAATATTAGGCGCATCCTTTGGAACTTTGGTTTTCCTAGATATGGCTACTATATTGTGATCACTACATCCAATGGATTTGGATACTGCTTTCAAACAAATTTCTGCAGCATTAGTAAAGATATGATCAATACATGTTGATGATTTAATTCCTGTACTGTTTGTAACTACCCTGGTAGGTTGACTGATAACCTGAATCAGGTTCCAGGCATTGGTTACAGTTTGAAGCTTTCTCTTGAGTGGGCAGCCTGATGAAAGGCAGTCAATATTTAAATCATCCAGAAAGTATACCACTCTATTGATATCACATACATTATCAAGCATTTCACACGTCATCCAGATACTGAATGCTGTTAGAATGCTGATCATTCTGAGGTTTAAACTGTGGCACAAATTGACAATCTTTTCCTAAATTAATGGAGGTGTGAATGTTTCAGTCCGAGAGTCTCTCTTCTCTGGCACTAGAGTCCTGCATCAGGCAAAAAATGAATTGCTGGCAGGTGGTCCCAGAGTTGAGAGAGTAAATACAATTGTGCAATTACACTTGACTTGTGGCCTGCCGATTTTCCAAAAATAGGCACGGTGGGCTTTTGGTTTCTCTCCCTCTAAAAACAGAAATAAATCATTCTAAATAACAAACTGGCTTTATTTACCACAGTGTGAGAGAGTGATAGCCCCTCTACATAAAGTGAGTTTCTGAAACACGGAGTCCTTCTTTGCTGATGTGAAGAAGAAACTGAATGAAAGAGTCCAGCGAGGATAGGGAGGGGAAAAAGGTTGCCCATATTTTCAAGACCTGAGCTACTTCATTTATTTTATGAAATGTCCTAGTTTATTTAGGTAATTTAATATTTCAGGTTAGGCTTGGCCTTTTTAGTAGGCTATTTCGCAGCATTAAACTATATTTGTCAGCATAAAGCTGAGTGACTCATTCATTTGTGACTTTGGATCAAAATAAATAAGTACCAACATTATTTCTGATAGTCTTTAATAAAGAAATGTTTTGAGCAAGTTAATCTGCTCATGTTGTATGTGTTCAATTATTTGTGACATTGTGCTTACAATGAAGAATGTAAACAAAATCAATCAAATTCATAGTGAATAATCAGATGCGTGTTGCAAGCTTGTCATTTTCCTTATTACATTTTTTTTAAATATGTGATTTTATATTTTTAGACAATAGAAAACATACACATACAAACGACAACTACATCACACCTGGCCATGACTAATAAACAAACTTGAACACACATGGTCAACAGCAGATTCACAGCAGTGGTTTGGTTTTGCATGCATCAGCCAGCTTAATGCTATAGCAGAGGCTCAGCCTTGCGGGCAGTGCAGTGCAGGAATCCGAGTGTCTGTCCGCTGGCCTGGCCAGACCCAGTCTCCCCTGGGAGCCTTCATTGATTCCTCTGAATGGCCCTAATGACCTAAGCTACTCCCAGGCCGCCATTTGTCTAACAGGTTGAATAAAGGGGTCAAAGGTCAAGTCAAAGTGGATGTCAATATGTGACCTCTTAACAGACAGAATCAAATCACTAAAATAACACTAAAACAGGACCTTATTCACGTTCATCAAACAGACTCATTAATTCTCAATGATATTAACTACCTCTTCACAAATGACATTTCTATGTGTTTATTTTGCTTTATTTTGGTAAAGTCAACCTTATTGAAAATGGATCATACAAACCAAACACACAAATACAGTTGTCAGAACAAAAGCCCAAACCATGTTGTACACAGAGGGTGTGAGATTTGGATCCAATTTTTCTTTTCACATATATAGTGTAGCTACACTAAATATGGATACATAAGCCTGCTGTATTTTTCTGCATAATTACCCAGATTAATTCCTTAATAAAGAAACTTGACTACATATACAGGTAACTGCCAAAATAAAGGAAACACCAACATAAATAATCTCCCATAAGTGGTAACTGAGACGGCCATGGCATATGGTTTACATCATTTTCATGCTCATCAAGCCATTAATTGACCACTCGTGCCCTGTGGATGGGGGCATTGTCATTCTATGGGGGCCTGCCCATCATTTTTATACATGACCCTAAGCATGATGGGATGTATATTGCTTAATTAACTCAGTAATTACATCTATGTGGAAGCACCTGCTTTCAATTTACTTTGTATTCCTCATTTACTCAAGTATTTCCATTATTGTGCATTTAGCTGTATATTGATCCATGAAAGAGTTTATATGTGTTTATTATCCTCTATATGATGAGATTCTGTTGTTCTCAATCTAATTTAAATGTAAATTCCTGATAGTATAGTACAGTGTTAAATTGTTTTAATGAGGAACATAGCTTGATTTTCAGGAACTGTGTGGAAGGATTGGGGGTGTAGCACTCTGTGAATGTATTGTTCATCATCAGCCTTAATGAAATATTGTGCTGCAAATTAACTCTATTAGAATTGAGACATGCAGGACATGTGCCCTGTGTGTGTGTGAGGCCCAGGGTTCATGAGGTTTAGTGGTGCTTCACATTATATCAGTCTATCACAGAGTCTAAATCTTATCAAACCAAAATGCAATCCAGGGACCAATATTTAATTGAATTGGGAAAGATTACTCATTGGGTAGACTTTTTTCCCCAGTCGCTTCGATGCACTGCAATGTAATGATAGCACAATAGGCCAAAGGATGAGGACAGCGGTCACACTCACAATCTGTCAATCATGCTGATGTTCCATGTGTGACACTAGTATTGTGTGATGCATTTCAAATCACAGAACACCCTCATTGCCCATCCCTATAAACTACAGCAGAATTTCAGGCTATTCCACCCCTTACTGCTTCATCATGATTGGAACTTGAAAGAAATAGAAGTGCAATACCATTGCTGAAGATAAACCATGATCTTAGGCTTAGAAAATATAGATTTGCATTCGTCACCTGGTTCAGGTGGATATGAATGCTTTAATAAGATGCTTTCTCATTGGACAATCAGGAGAGCTGGGATTGTGCTGTTGATGCTCAGGCTCACCTCCTTGTCCCACTTCGGTGCAGTTCTGTCCAAAGACACTAGGGGGAAGTCAACCCTGTTTATTCCTAACTGAGGAGATACCTATAAGTGATAAAATCTGATGAAAAAGATACATTGATTGGCATTGACTTTGATGTTGTGTTTCCACTTGGTGCAACAATTCAATGTCTATCTGATTTCCGGTTTGTTCCTTTTTAATATAAAAGTATCATGTAAAGCCCTATCTTTGTCCTATTGTATTTAAATTATCTGTATAATATGTCCTATACAGAAGGGTAAACTACCAGATCTAACAGCTATTATGTTTTAATTTTGAAAATCCCATTTACTGTAGTTGTGTTTTATAAACTATTATGAATTATCATTATATCAGTTGACTGATTCCTCACGCGTGCATGTGCACGCACTCACACACAGCTATGTTTTATACTTCTGAAGACCTTTGGGGATCAGTAATTGATTCCCATACAAAATCCTATTTTCCCTAAACCTAACCCTAACCCTTAATCTAACATTAATTCTTAACCTAACCTGTTACAGGAGGGGGTCGCAGTTCCGGAGCGACCCACTAGGTGTCATCCTCTGACAACCTTAGGCACCTCCTCACTCATAGTCTGGACTAATCAGTATCCTATTGGTGTCACCTGTGTCTACCTGTTCACCTGTGTATTTATGCCCTCACTTCCCTGTGTTCCCTTGCTCAGTTTTCTCTGTTAGTTTCTCTATGTCCAGCAGTACTACTCAGTGTCTGATCGGAGACCTATGTACAGGTACTTGAGAAGTGTTCTCCCTGTTTCATTATTTCATTATTTGCTCCGCCTTTCTTTTATCGTGATAAGTCCGTTATTTTGTATTTTGGCTTCGGGACCACCAGGAAAGATCCTTGTTTCACCATCTCTGCCTACTACCTACTGTATATCCTGCACCGCACCTGGGTCACACCTCACACCAACCCTTAAAGAAAACTGAGCCAATATGGATCCAGCGGAGGCAGCACAGTATCAGAGCGCTTTAACAACACAGGGAGCTATGCTGAACCAACACGACCGCAGCCTGCAGCAGATCATCGAGAATCTCCGCAAGCTGACGATCGCCGTGCAGAGCCGGGTGGACACACGACCAGCCCCGGCAGCCGGCGGAGCGGAAGCCGCTGCAGCGGTGTCTCCAGTCTCGCCTGTGACATCGCGGGAACCATGGCTACCACCTCTGGAGAGGTATGATGGATGTCCAGAGGGAATACCTCACCCAGTGTTCCCTGGTATTCAGCCCACAACCCTCCTCCTTCCCGACAGAGCAGTTCTGGGTGGCCTACATCATCACTCTGTTGACAGGTCGGGCCCTTTCCTGGGCTACCTGCGGAGTGGGAGAGCCAAACTCCGGAGTCCTCCGACTCCTACCAATTCACCCGGGAGCTATGCAAGGTGTTCGACACCTACCGGGTGGTGTCGGGGCACGAGGCCGGGAGGGGGCTCATGGCCTGTCAGCAGGGTGACCGTTCGGTGGCAGACTACTCCGTGGAGTTTCGGAACTGGGCTCAAGAGGCAGGATGGGAGGAGGCCGTCCTGGTCGTCCTTTACGCGCAGGGGCTATCGGAGGGGATGAAGGACGAACTCTCCTTCAGGGAGCTACCTGAGCGACTGGATGGCCTCTTCGAACTCTCGGTGCGGGTAGACAATCGGCGTCGTGAGAGGGCGATTGAGAGAGGGATGACGCAAGGCGCACTGTCCCAGTGCATCACCCGACGCACTGTCCCCGTGCATGTCCGGGTGGCGGGGGGGCTATGGGAGGATATCCAGTTTTTCATTGTGGACTCTCCGGAGTGTCCCCTCGTCCTCGGGAACCCCTGGCTGGTCGCCCACAAACCCCTGATAGACTGGTCCACGGGGTGGCTCATCCTGGAGGGAGGCTCTGCCCCCGTCCTGTTCCAGTCTCCACTGACCACTCATCAGCCCAAACCACCGTCCCAGACCCCCTACCAGTCCTCACCTCTTCCCCAGGTCCCGCACTCCAAACCGCCTACCGCCCTAGCGGCGGTTGCCACAGGGAGGACGTGGCTACAGACTCCATCACCGACCCAGACCTGGCAGGCGTTCCCCGGGAGTATTGGGATCTAGGGGAGGTGTTTAGTAAGAGGAATGCCAATGGCCTACCTCCTTACTGGCCATACGATTGCGCTCTCGATCTCCTGCCGGGCGCAATGCCCACACGAGGGCGATTATTTTCCTTGTCCCGGCCGGAGACGCTGGCCATGAGGGAGTATATCGACGAGGCACTGGTCGAGGGTCACATCCATCCCTCTACCTCACCCCCGGGCGCTGGCTTCTTCTTTGATTGTCGGGCGCTCAACGACATCACGGTTAAGAACCGCTATCCACTCCCCCTGATGACGACGGCATTCGAGTTGTTGCAGGGAGCCCGGTTCTTCACCAAGCTGGACTTACGCAATGCCTACAACCTGGTGAGGAATCGGGAGGGGGACGAGTGGAAGACGGCTTTTAACACACCCAATGGGCATTATGAGTACCAAGTCATGCCGTTTGGTCTAGCCAACGCACCTGCTGTGTTCCAGGCGTTGGTCAATGACATGCTCCGGGACCTCCTCGACTACAGCGTCTTTGTGTATTTGGGTGACATGCTAATATTCTCAAAGGACATGAGTGAACACCAGCAGCACGTTCGGCAGGTCCTCCAACGCCTTCTCCGTCACCAGCTCTACGTCAAGGCGGAGAAGTGCCTGTTCTACACAGAGACAGTCTCCTTCCTGGGGTTCATCGTCACCCAGGGGGACCTACGGATGGACCCAGCCAAGGTCAGCGCTGTACTGGATTGGCCCCAGCCCTCAAGCAACTACAGCAGTTTTTATGGTTCGCAAATTTTTATAGCCGATTTATTCAAAATTTTAGCTCCCTAGCCGCTCCCCTGACAGCCCTCACCCAGACGAGCGTGCGCTCCTTTGCCTGGACCCTGGAAGTGGGGAACGCATTTGATGCGCTTAGGCGGCGCTTTACATCGGCCCCAGTCCTAGGGCATCCTGATCCGTCCCTGCAGTTCATTGTGGAGGTGGATGCTTCAGACGTTGCGGTGGGAGCAATCCTGTCCCAGCGGTTCCTCACGGACAGTAAGACTCACCCCTGCGCATTTTTCTCCCGTTGGCTGTCCCCGTCGGAGCGGAATTACGATGTGGGGAACCGTGAGTTGCTAGCGGTCAAGCTCACCCTTGGTGAGTGGAGGCATTGGCTAGAGGGGGCCGCCCATCAATTCAATCAATGAGATGATGAGGTGCAGGTGCACTGGAGGTGATTAGGGTGCGTTGGGTTTCCATTCTGGTGTTGCCGAGGTGGTGCGCTCACACCAGTGGCTCAGTGGACCGGTGAATCAGAGCGCCGGAGGGGAGCAACGGGAGGAGATGTGACAGTACCCTCCCCCCGGACGCGCGGCTCCAGCCGCTGGTCGTTGCCGGCCAGGAGGACGATCCCGAGGATGAGGAGCGGGCCGGTCAGGGCGGCAACGGTGGAAGTCCCGAATTAGGTTGGGGTCCAGAACGTCCCCAGCCGGAACCCAGCTCCTCTCCTCAGGACCATACCCCTCCCAGTCCACCAGGCAATGGAGCCGTCCCCCACGGAACCTGGAGTCCAGCAGGTCCCTCACCGCATACGCTGGACTCCCATCAATGTCTAGGGGCGGAGGAGGCGTTCCCCGGGGGACGGCATCCGCCAAAGGACCAGGAACCACCGGCCTGAGGATAGACACATGAAAAGCGGGTGAGAAACGGTAGTGAGGAGGAAGGAGCAGCCGGTATGACATTAAACAGTCTCCAACTCCATAGTTCCTCTCTGCGGGAGTAAGCTTTTTAGAGAAAAAGGCACAGGGATACATTTTCTCTGGCTTAACGTGCCGCTGGGAGAGGACCGCACCCATGCCCTCCTCCGATGCGTCCACCTGCAGGATGAAAGGACGAGATGGATCTGGGTGTTTAAGGATGGGCGCTGGGGTGAACCTCTCCTTCAGCCTCTTGAAGACAGCGTCAGCCTCAGGGTTCCAGGCCAGCTTCTGAGGCCTACCCTTAAGGAGAGAGGTGAGCGGGGTGGCTACGGAGCTGAATGACCTGATGAAACGCTGGTTGAAATTACCAAAGCCAAGGAAGCTCTGTAGGCCCTTGATGGTGGTGGGAACTGGCCATGACCTGACGGCGTCTGTCTTCACTCCTTCCATGAACACCCCCTGAAGACTGATCCGGTATCCCAGGAAGGAGATGGCCTGTTGGTGGAATTCTCATTTCTCCCCCTTCACCAACAGGCTGTGCTCCCTGAGGCGGAGTAGGACAGCTCCGACATCCCTGACGTGCTCTTCGAACGTAGCTGAGTAGATCAGGATATCATCGATGTACACCACCTGTCTACTCAGCATGTCCCGGAACACGTCATTGACGAAGGACTGGAACACAAAAGGTGCGTTGGCAAGGCCGCAGGGCATGACGCAGTATTCATAGTGGCCTGAGGTGGTGCTGAATGCAGTCTTCCACTCGTCTCCTTCCCGGATTCGGGACAGGTTGTAGGCACTCCTCAGGTCCAATTTAGTAAAGTACGGAACCAGAGGGAGGGGGTACCGGTACATGGGGGTGACTGCGTTCAGCCCTCGGTAGTCAATGCATGGTCTCAGTCCTCTGTCTTTTTTGGCCACGAAGAAGAAGCTGGCGGAGGCAGGGGAGGTAGAGCATCTGATGAACCCATGTTTCAGGGTCTCCGCGGCCTCAGTCTCCATGGCCTCAGTCTCCGCCATGAAAAGGGGGTAAATGCGACTCTTCAGGGGGTGTTGTCCCTCCAGCAGGTCAATGGTGCAGTCCCAGGGTCTATGAGGAGGGACACACATAGCCTTTAATAAAGAGAAGACATCGGAGAGATCTGCATACTCACGTGGAATGTTGGGCTGGAGGGCGGACTCCGGACTCTCCACTGACGTGGAACAACAAACCACCGGCAGGCAGGTCTTCCGGAATGAGGTGGACCAGGCTGTGATCCTCTTGGTGCTCCAATTGATGGTGGGGTTGTGTAGTCTGAGCCAGGGCAATCCCAAGACGATCCGGTGAAGGGGTGACGTGACGATGTGGAATGACAGCTCTTCATGGTGCTCCGGTAGTGTGGGAATGGTGATTGTGATGGGGAGAGTGATGTGCATAATGGTGTCTGATCCAAGGGGTTTATTGTCCAGTGCGGTGACGTGTAGCGGAGATGGCAGTGGCACGATGGGCAACCCCCATTCAGAGACCAGCTCCCTATCTATAAGTATCATAGCAGTAGAAATGGAAGAGAAGGAATAACCAGTCACCATTATGGGAACTAAAAACAATGGTTTTGTGATAGGAGATGACGGAACACTCACGGAGCGGCGACGGGAGTCTTACCGCCTAGATAGGGAGCCGCCAGGAGATCTGTGGTCTGTGGTGGTGTAGGGGGTGCTGCCCACCTCCATGGGTGAGGACTTGGAAGAAGGGTGGCTTCCATAGCTCAGATGGGGTGAGCGTCGAGGCTCCGGGAGGTGTTGGGAAAGCCGTCTCTCTCTCAACATGTCGTCAAGACGGATGGACGTGGTGATGAGGGTAACAAGGTCCATCTCGTCGTCTAGACATACGAGTTCCGTCTTGATGTCCTCCCATAAGCCTCTCCTGAAGGCCGTGCGCAGATCACGCTCATTCCAGCCGGAAGACGCCGCCACTGTGCGAAAGCTCAGAGTGTACTCGGACGCGGGCCCCTCTCTCTTTTGTAGATGGAGGAGACGCTCACCCCTGTCCTTTCCCTCCGTGGGATGATCAAACACAGCCCTCAACCGAGTGAGGAAGGTCGGGTTGGGTAGTGCCACTGCCTCCTCTCCTTCCCAGACTGCTTTGGCCCAATCCAGCGCCTTTCCTTTAAGTAGCAAAATCACCAGCGCTATCCTGACTTGTTCAGATGGCTATGCCCCAGGCTGACACGCCAGATAAAGTGAAACCTGTAGCAGGAAGCTGCTACATTTAGTAGTTTTACCGTGATAGCGCTCCGGTAGGGCGAGGGTTCCCGCAGAAGTGGTGATAGAACGGGATCAGGTGGATAGGGGGCACTCGCCGCTCCCTGAGGTGGAACCGGAGCACTTGGCAGATTATGCAGAGTTTGGAGCACTTCCTGCATGGTGGCGTTCAACTGGGCAAGCTGCTACTGGTGCTGGTCGAGGCACTGGGAAACTCCTGCTGCATCCATTTTCATTTGGTGTGTGATTCTGTGACGCGTACTGAGTATACGAAGAGGCAGGACGCAGACGCAGGAATTAACAAGGTCAAGGTTTACTTAACAATGACACAGAGAAATAACAAAGATAGAGTAAACGACACAAAGCTAAACAATCACACACAACACCATACAGAACAGTCCAGGGTGCAGGTATGCTGGAGGTGATTAGTGTGCGTTGGGTTTCCATTCCGGTGTTGCCGAGGTGGTGCGCTCAGACCGATGGCTCAGTAGACCGGCGAATCAGAGTGCCGGAGGGGAGCAATTGGAGGAGACGTGACAATTTCTGATGGTTTAAGTCTAGTTTCCTGGATATTACAAAAGGTGTACTGCAAGGGTCGGTACTCGGGCCTGTTCTCTTTACTATTTATATAAATAATACTGGTCTATCTCTATTGTAATATTCATCTTCATGCAGAAGACACTGTTATGTATGTCATTGCCCCAACTGTTGACCAGGCTATGTTAGAGCTGCAATCTAACCTTGCTACCTTACAGAAAACCCTGGTTGGTTTAAAACTTTGTACTTAATGGGGGCAAGACTAAATACATGTTGTTCTCAAATTTTCACAAAAATGTTTCAGATGGACTACATATTTATTCATTAGATGGTTCTCCCATTGATCGGGTTCCCACCTATAAATATATCCGCATTTGAATTGATACAGACTTAATGTTGAAAAAACATACAGATGTGCTAGTTAAAAAGCTAAGATTTAAAGTGGGTTTCTTTTTTAGAAATACACTATATATATACAAATGTATGTGGACACCCCTTCAAATGAGTGGATTTGGCTATTTCAGCACACCCGTTGCTGACAGGTGTATAAAATTGAGTACACAGCCATGCAATCTCCATAATCAAACACTGGCAGTAGAATGGCCTTACTGAAGAGCTCAGTGACTTTCAACGTTGCACCGTAACAGGATGCCACCTTTTCAACAAGTCACTTCATCAAATTTCTGCCCTGCTAGAGCTGCCCCGGTGAACTGTAAGTGCTGTTATTGTGAAGTGGAAATGTCTAGGAGCAACAATGGCTCAGCCACGAAGTGGTAGGCCACACAAGCTCACAGGGACCGCCAAGTGCTGAAGCGTGCAGCACGTAAAAATTGTCTGTCCTCGGCTGTAACACTCACTACCAAGTTCCAAACTGCCTCTGGAAGCAACTTCATCACAATAACTGATTGTCGGGAGCTTCATGAAATGGGTTTCCATTGCCGAGCAGCCGCACACAAGCCTAAAGATCACCATGCGCAATGCCAAGCGTTGGCTGGAGTGGTGTAAAGCTTGCCGCTATTGGACTCTGGAGCAGTGGAAATGCATTCTATGGAGTGATGAATCATACTTCATCATCTGGCAGTCTGACGGACAAATCTGGGTTTGGCGGAAGCCAGGAGAATGCTACCTGCCCCAATGCATAGTGCCAACTGTAATGTTTGGTGGAGGAGGAATAATGGTCTGGGGTGTTTTCATGGTTCAGGCCCCTTAGTTCCAGTGAAGGGAAATCTTAACGCCACATCATACAATGACGTTGTAGACGATTCTGGGCTTCCAACTGGCCCATACCTTTTTAAGCATGACAATGCCCCCATGTACAAAGCGAGGTCCATACATAAATGGTTTGTTGATATAGGTGTAGAAGAACTTGACTGGCCTGCACAGAGCCCTGACCTCAACCCCATCGAACACCTTTGTCATGACTTGTAACACCGACTGCGAGCCAGGCCTAATCGGCCAACATTACTGCCTGACCTCACTAATGCTCTTGTGGCTAAATGGAAGCAAGTCCCCGCAGCAATGTTCCAACATCTAGTGGAAAGCTTTCCCAGAAGACTGGAGGCCCCCAAAGGGGGGGACCAACTTCATATCAATGCCCATGATTTTGGAATGAGATGTTCGACGAGCAGGTGTCCACATACTTTTGATCATGTAGTGTAGATCTTGCCTCTCCCTAAATAGCATGTAAGCAGATTGTACAGTCAACCTTCCTGCCAGTTGTTGACTGTGGTGACACCATTTACCAGATTGCAGCAGCCACTACTCTTAAAACCTTTGGATGCCGTCCACCATAGCGCCATTCATTTTATCCCTAGTGACAGTTTCAATACTCACCACTGCATCCTGTATCAAAAGTTTGGCTGGTCATCATTAAAGTCCCGTAGATCAATTCATTACTCACTTTTTGTTAACAAAGCCCTACTACACAAGCTTCCAACAAAAAAGGGGGGGTAATTACCTAACTTTGTTGTTAAAGTATAAAACAATGAGATACCAAACCCGCCCACTGGGTTGGTTAACTCTTGAGGTTCCTCGGGTCTCCACCAAACTAGGTAAATCCGCTTTTAGTTTTAATGCATCTCATTCCTGGAAACAACTGCAAAATATGCTGCAATTGAAATGCTCTGGTGCTGCTCGGGCAATTTAAAATATTGATTGCGGAACTACTTGCTGAGGAATGTGACTGTTTTTCTTGATTGTTTGTGTTGTGCTGCATTTTAGTTTGTTTTCGCACTATGTCTGATTTTGATTTGATTTTATCTTGTGAATTGTATGTGCAGGTCTCCCTTGCGAAAGAAGCCCTGGTCTCAATGGTGACTGTTTAAGTTAAATAAAGGTAAAATGAACCCTAACTCCTAATCCTAATTCTAACCCTAATTCTAACCCTAACCCTAAACCTACATTATACTTTTTCCTGTGGGGACCGGTGAAATGTCCCCACTTGTCCGAATTGTCCTTGTTTTACTGTCCTTGTGAGGACTTCTGGTCCCCACAAGGATAGTAAAACCAAACACACACACACACATAGTGCTCAGAAAGGATGCTGCTAATTAAAGGCTGTGCTAGAATGCACCATGGAGACCACAGAGGAGCAATGTTCATTGCAATGTGAATTGATGTAAGAGCACTGGTGATTACGAGGAGAGCAGCCAGCCATTTCATATCGCTATGAGGAGCCAGCGCACACCCAAATTCATCCATAACTAGATGTAGATTTATTTTGCCTGTAAAGGCGGGAAAAAATCTATATTTTCCCATCTTTCCTTGTTTCTGACAGATTACACAGTGTCCTCTCACTGATTTTATGTGATGTCATGTTCTGGGCTGAACAGACTGAAATTCTAGGCATTTTTCAAACAGCTCTTACACAAAAAGGCATTATCATCATTTTCACAATTTCTGAGTGTTATTTCGACCTCATAGTGTGGAAATATGATTTTTAAAAACAGGAAAATCACATTTCTAACTGCACTGCCTCTTTAAGATCATGTTTGGTGTATAGAAGCTTGTGGGTACTGGTGTTACTGACGTTACATTTTTACATTTTACATTTTAGTCATTTAGCAGACGCTCTTATCCAGAGCGACTTACAGTTAGTGAGTGCATACATTTTTCACCATACCATTTACAGATTGTTCACAGACTGTAGTATTCTTTTTGATGTTCACTCTCAGTCACACAATATGTTTTAGGAATCTTTTCTGAAGCATTGCAAATATTCTGGCCAAGATATTTTGTCTATATTTAGTCAAAAGTGATACAAGTGAGTGTGTGGGTCTTATTTGTGTACATAACTTAGGTAAGATGAGATGGTAAGGTAGACCATAGAAATGATGAACAATTACCAAATCAAATGAATTCAGTCTATACCCTTTTTCAACTGATGATCATTTTGAAAATAGACCAGAGGTTTGAGAAAACATAAGCTGTTGCTGGACTCAAGCTATACAAATGGTGTGTATGATCTGCCCTCAATTTAATTGACGGCCCTTACGGCAGGCCACGTTTTTCCTTGTCCCAAATCTGAAGTAGAATTGCTAATGTTCTATAAAAACAGGTCAGAGGCTTCCAGGAAAATGTTATGTCCTCTTTTGGGCCATTCAATCCACACGGTCAGGTCATTGATGGAGTAGCTCCTCTTTATTGCTACTACTTCTCACAATCCCAATAACACAATGGTGGAATTCCTATTCTCCCTCAGACAGAGAGCTAGCGATTAAAGGGACACCTCTCCAGAAGATTCTGTCATTTTGCTGTGTGATGGGGTTTTAGGGGTCTGGAGGGGTACACCAACCCCCCAAAGGGGTGCTCTGTGGCCCTCTGTAGAGAACAGTCTGGTCTGAATAGGCCCCTCTCGAGGGAAAGAAAGGAGCCTCTCCAGAGGTTTGTTTTGAGATCCTGCCTCTGAAATGAATGTATTGGCCCAGTTTCCCCTGTTCATATGGAATACAGTGGGGGAAAAAAGTATTTAGTCAGCCACCAATTGTGCAAGTTCTCCCACTTAAAAAGATGAGAGAGGCCAGAAAATGACATTGTAGGATTTTTTATGAATTTATTTGCAAATTATGGTGGAAAATAAGTATTTGGTCAATAACAAAAGTTTCTCAATACTTTGTTATATACCCTTTGTTGGCAATGACACAGGTCAAATGTTTTCTGTAAGTCTTCACAAGGTTTTCACACACTGTTGCTGGTATTTTGGCCCTCCATGCAGATCTCCTCTAGAGCAGTGATGATTTGGGGCTGTCGCTGGGCAACACAGACTTTCAACTCCCTCCAAAGATTTTCTATGGGGTTGAGATCTGGAGACTGGCTAGGCCACTCCAGGACCTTGAAATGCTTCTTACGAAGCCACTCCTTCGTTGCCCGGGCGGTGTGTTTGGGATCATTGTCATGCTGAAAGACCCAGCCATGTTTCATCTTCAATGCCCTTGCTGATGGAAGGAGGTTTTCACTCAAAATCTAACGATACATGGCCCCATTCATTCTTTCCTTTACATGGATCAGTCGTCCTGGTCCCTTTACAGAAAAACAGCCCCAAAGCATGATGTTTCCACCCCCATGCTTCACAGTAGGTATGGTGTTCTTTGGATGCAACTCAGCATTCTTTGTCCTCCAAACACGACGAGTTGAGTTTTTACCAAAAAGTTCTATTTTGGTTTCATCTGACCATATGACATTCTCCCAATCCTCTTCTGGATCATCCAAATGCACTCTAGCAAACTTCAGACGGGCCTGGACATGTACTGGCTTAAGCAGGGGGACACGTCTGGCACTGCAGGATTTGAGTGCCTGGCGGCATAGTGTGTTACTGATGGTAGGCTTTGTTACTTTGGTCCCAGCTCTCTGCAGGTCATTCACTAGGTCCCCTCGTGTGGTTCTGGGATTTTTGCTCACCGTTCTTGTGATCATTTTGACCCACGGGGTGAGATCTTGCGTGGAGCCCCAGATCGAGGGAGATTATCAGTGGTCTTGTATGTCTTCCATTTCCTAATAATTGCTCCCACAGTTGATTTCTTCAAACCAAGCTGCTTACCTATTGCAGATTCAGTCTTCCCAGCCTGGTGCAGGTCTACAATGTTGTTTCTGGTGTCCTTTGACAGCTCTTTGGTCTTGGCCATAGTGGAGTTTGGAGTGTGACTGTTTGAGGTTGTGGACAGGTGTCTTTTATACTGATGACAAGTTCAAACAGGTGCCATTAATACAGGTAACGAGTGGAGGACAGAGGAGCCTCTTAAAGAAGAAGTTACAGGTCTGTGAGAGCCAGAAATCTTGCTTGTTTGTAGGTGACCAAATACTTATTTTCCACCATAATTTGCAAATAAATTCATTAAAAATCCTACAATGTGATTTTCTGGATATTTTTTTCTCAATTTGTCTGTCATAGTTGACGTGTAACTATGATGAAAATTACAGGCCTCTCTCATCTTTTTAAGTGGGAGAACTTGCACAATTGGTGGCTGACTAAATACTTTTTTCCCCCACTGTATTCCATATGAACAGGGGAAACTGGGCCAATACATTCATTTCAGAGGCAGGATCTCAAAACAAACCTCTGGAGAGGCTCCTTTCTTTCCCTCGAGAGGGGCCTATTCAGACCAGACTGTTCTCTACAGAGGGCCACAGAGCACCCCCACTGTATGTACAATGGCACTCACAGGCTTTATTATTTCTCCTCTGTACTATCCAATGAATGCCTCATAATGCTTGAATTGGATGAGAATGACACCGCTGTCCTACAACACACCACCCCACCCCACCCCAACAACGGAGGACAGGCAAAGCAAATCAATAGATTTAGCCAATTTCAGTTAATACAAGGACTTCCATTTAGTCTAAAGTGACACTCTGGGCTAAATCAAAATATAGGATGACAAAACTATGTTGAACACCATATCTTGAGCATCTGGTTTACAATTAAGTAGAAAATGTGTTCTCAAAAGTGTCTAGTTGAAGGCCTTGGAACGCGAAGTACTCTAGAGTGAGAGGCTTATCAGACCAATTAATGTATTAATGTCCTTAATGATGCTAAGCCACACCTTGTGAGGAGCAAACCTGGACTGAGCCAGATGGGACCAAAACATCTTGAATAAGAAGGCCACTTACTAAAGTACATTTCTTTATTTGCTTTTGTTTAACTATGAAACAGTAGAATGTTGTTGCCATTAGCTGTGGCCAAGTTACACATGCTACTGTAACACATCTACAGTAACAGTTGCAGTTGTCTCACAGTTTGTTAATGTCTGCCCCGCCATCATGACAACCCCTGAGCTAAATAAAAGCATGGGTGTAGTGTCATAATACAAACTAACAGCAATTATACTGTATGTATTACACTGAACAAAATTATAAACGCAACATGTAAAGTATTGGTCCCATGTTTCATGAGCTGAAATAAAAGATCCCAGAGATTTTCCATACACACAAAAAGCTTATTTCTCTAAAATTTTAAGCACACATTTGTTTACATCCCTGTTAGTGAGCATTTCTCCTTTGTCAAGATAATCCATCCACCTGACAGGTGTGGCATATCTAGAAGCTGATTAAACAGCATGATCATTACACAGGTGTACCTTGTGCTGGGGACAATAAAAGGCCACTAAAATGTGGTTGTCACACAACACAATGCTACAGATGTCTCAAGTTTTGAGGGAGCGTGCAATTGGCATGCTGACTACAGGAAAGTGCCCCATGGTGGCGGTGGGAATATGGTATGGGCATGCATAGGCTACGGACAACGAACACAATTGCATTTTATCAATGGCAATTTGAATGCACAGAGATACCGTGACAAGATCCTGAGGCCCATTGTCGCACCATTCATCCGCTGCCATCAACTCAGCATGATAATGCACGGCCCCATGTCAAGCTGAAAATGTCCCAGTTCTTCCATGGCCTGCGTACTCACCAGACATGTCACTCTTTGAGCATATTTGGGATACTCTGGATCGTCATCAGCGTTTTCCAGTTCCCGCCAATATCCAGCAACTTCGCACAGCCTCTGAAGAGTGGGACAACATTCCACAGGCCACAATCAACTGCCTGATCAACTCTATACGAAAGAGATGTGTCGCGCTGAATGAGGCAAAAGGTGATCACACCAGATACTGACTGGTTTTCTGATCCCTTACCTTTTTTAAGGTATCTGTGACCAACAGATGCATATCTGTATTCCCAGTCATGTGAAATCCATAGATTAGGGCCTAATAAATCTATTTCAATTGACTGCTTTCCTTATATGAACTGTAACTCAGTCAAATCTAAGAAATTGTTGCGTTTATATTTTTGTTCAGAATATATTCATCTGGCACTTTTCATTAAGGTCTTAAAACACTCAAAACTGTATGGATGTAACTCATCCCATCCACTGCCAATGTTTAGGTCTACCTGGGTGATGCACGGCAGCCATTTTGGATTGACAATAACATGGTGGGCTTTTCAACACATTGGGCGCGTTCCTCTACCCAGGCGTTGCTAATGCATGCCAGATCTTACAACGCCTGGATAGGTATTTTAAGTATTAGCTAACCACATCATATGTTATAGAAATCTGTCAGTCGATGACGTGGCACACAACCATTGGTTGATGCATGCAACGTCTGAGCAGGGGAACACAACCATTGACTGACTGTCATCGCAATGCCTCGACAGAGAGGGGTTGACACAGAGGGAGGGACAATACAAGGACACATTTACACTGTCTTTTGTAAGGCATTGTTTCTGAAGTTGTCCAGCATGTGTTGTACTGAACACTACTTAACAATACTGAAAGACTAGGAGGAAATTCAAATTGAAGCTAATGTTTTGCACTGGTAACATATGGATTAATATGAGTGGACACTATTCTCACATGGCCTCACTTTCTATAGTAATCATCCAACAGCTGCCTGGAGGCATGATCCATTTAGTTATAAAGATGGTTTTAAAGTACCACAAAAGATGCTGTCATGACCCACCATATTAACACTTGTCCATTGGCAAATTACTGCATTATTGGGTCAGAAACTGGCACCATTATAAGAGCTGGCGAGAAGAGGTACATTTATGCCATGCCTCTGGTGGGTAAAGTGGGTCCTTCCTGCAGTGTCCACACCTCTGATGCATAGAGCTCAAGTGAACAGCAGTCTAAAGGTCCTCACTAATATTTCAGAACAAACCTGTTCAAAATTCAAATACTTTAGACAATAAAGACTTGAATGTAACCCTCAAGCTGAGTAACTATTTGTAACGGTCACGCATCCTCTGGTATAGTAAGCCTCTGGGCCAATAAAATAGCTTTTCCTTGTGCAGTGTTTAAAACTTGGACAATTATCAACCAGTAAGTCAGTAAATTAAAATTATTGAGCTCAAAACCCAATTTTAAAACACATGGTAATGATTTTAATTTATTAAAGACAAACTAAACCAGAAATAATAAATACATGGAAGAATAGTAATACTTTTGAACTCAAAACAAAGAAATAAAAAAATAAAAACACAAAAGTGGTGACAGACAAGGCAAACAATGCCTTTTTGGCCAATGGATTGCAAAAGTATCCCAGCTACTTTTCGATTGACATATCAGGGGAAAGAATCTCAAAAGATACAATTTGCGATTTGTCTTGTACACGTTTCTGAACTGACTGAAAACATCATACAGTCCAATAATACATTGTTTGGTGTTAAGATTAGACATTTTCACAGCCCCCCAAATATACTGAACTTAAAACCCCGTTTCCGGGTGGGTAGGGAGGATGCGGGCAGGTGGAGGGGGACTGAGGGGGGGAATGGGTCAGAGTTATCTTTGTATGCATTTAATTGATTGTTTTTGTGCCTCTGAAAAAGAAAAATGACTAAACTCAATAAAAAAAGTTGGTCACAAAAGAAAATATTCTGTTGACCTAATCACGAGGCATAGGGCTAGGAAGTACAAGTACAAATTAAAATCACAGATACCAATAATGTTCTTCATTAAGAAAAATCTGAAAGTAGGCAGGATAGATACATTCACAGTATGCATACTCCCCACCTTTCAAATGAATAAGAACAAGTGAAGATAAGACTTTTGACAGCTCTTAAAAAAGCCTTTATACAAAACAATGAATTTTCACCCGATATGAGTTAGTGTTATGATAACTTTTGACCAAAACAAACCTTGCTCTGAACTCTGAGGGGTATACTACAAAGCAGAATCAAGGAGTTACCCAGCCTGAATATTCTGAAATAACGTATTAATTTAAAAAAAGATAAGCTTGAAATGGGCATGGTCTAATGGACGCGACAACCAAAAACACATATATATATTTAACTTTCTTAATGAACCAGAAAATAAACTGTTTATCAAAGTTAGCCGGCTAACTCATTGATCCTGCTTTGTAGTACACCCCTCTGTCCAGACACAACTGTTCTTTATTCCTGAATGGGCTGGACAATCATCCCTGTGTTTCAGCATGTGACAATATGTGTGTGTGTGACAGAGTGCCTGTGAAAGTCTGTTCTTGTGCATATCTTGTTCTATGTACAAGTGTATGAGTACACACTTGTGCTCTAATGATTCCTCATGGGGACTCTGAAGACGGAAGTCCACAGGGTTGCTGTAAAACTATCAGCCCACTGGAGGGGTCATTCTTACTTGGCAGCTCTTTGAAATAAAAATCAATTTATACATTCACAATTTGATCCATGAAACAAAAACAGAAGACATAAAATGGTAGTTTCCCTACTGGCTCTACACAGGGTGGACGGGGACAGGGGAGGGTGGAGGAAAAGAGGCCGTAGCTTATAATTGGCATTTGATTTGACACTTCTCCTATTGATCAAAATGCCCTTTTAGTTGTACGCCAACCTAACAGCAGGGATCTTACTCAAATTCACATAGATACATACACATTCACAAGTGCCATTCCCTTGACCAGGGCCTGTGTGTTGCTGCCCTCCCTAACTGTTGTCACAACTGGTCAGAAGGGGCACAAGTTTCTCTCAGCTCTTCCAGTATGGCTTAGTTTTTTACCAGGGACAGTAACGAGGGGGATAAAATATTTCACAAATCATAAGCAACGCATCACATTTAAAAACCCATGTTTGTCCTTGGTAGCCAATTAGACACATTTACCGGTAAATATAACCGTTTCAAGTGATGGGATCTCAGCAGGGACTCTCCCAGTGAGGTGTCCTCTCCTCCTTCTCCAGTAGGACTAGCATCGCAGCGGTGACCTCTTTTTGGCTGCTTTAGTTCACACATCCCTTTACAACATCCACAGGACCCCACCACGCCACCACCCCCCGCCTCCAGTCTGCAGAGACAAGGTTATCTCTGCTGCTCTGTTTAAGACTGTATGCATACACATTATCATTACTCTCATTTATATTAGTGTCTTTTGTTAAGGATTTGTGAATCCTGCTCTCAAAATAAAAAGGTAGTAAAAGTCAAGTTAAGAGTCATCCATGGAGGAAGTACTGGGGGGTGAACCAGGGGTTCTGCAGATATGGTCATGAGGGACGGGGCTGTGGGAGGGGAGAAGGGTTGTCCTCAGAGCCCTGCCCCACACAGTCATTTCTGAAAGGGCCTGGAACAGAGCCCTGTGGGACACCACCCTGACCCTGGGGGAATGCTGCTATGCCGCCATGAGATACTGGTGGTAGAAGAGGCCGAAGATGGAGGTGGAAAAGAGGCAGGCAGCGATCCACCAGGTGAGGAAGGAGAGGAGGCCACGGAAAAGCAGGGGGGTAAACACTGTTCGCAGGCCCCCGAGGGCCACCGACAGCTGGGCCACCGATGCCTGGGCATCCACAGCCAGCCCTGGAGCTGCAGTTGGTGCTGCCACCGCGGCAGGGTCAGAGTTAATCTCCATTGGGCAGGGGAGGTCTCCCTCAGGGTACACCCCCCAGGAGTGTCCACCTATAACGCAAAGAGTAGGGGGCTACATTAGCAGTGTGGTGGACTAAAGACTGCTGCTAAATGGTTCAATTTAATGTACGGGCAATAATTTCTGATGATGTGCCAAACTCACCTAAGGTTTTTAGCAGCAAGGTTGTATGCAGCAACATCACCAAGGGTGCCACATACTGCAGTGCGATTACACATAGGTAGTAGAAAACACGGGCCACCTGGGAAACAAAAGAAGAGAGAACTTCCTGTCAACAGGAACTCTTAAAACCCCATTGGTTTTATCATACTCTGTCCATCTGTCAAGGCCAAATGATTGGCCGATTCGAGGTGCCACTCACCATCTTCTGCAGGTCGACAGTGCTGATGCGTCCCGCCTCCTTCTTCATCTGCTCCACGCCCTTCTGGGCCAGGTTGAGGTAGGCCTGGAGGTGGTGCCTCATCATAGCCAGGCGCAGCACACACAGCAGCACGATGGCCCACAACCGCAACGTGTCATAGGTCTCCTCAGTCATCCTGGTGAGGTGTCAGAGACACAGCGAGTGTGTGTGTGAGAGCGAGAGAGAAAGAGACGGGTGAAGGAAAAATGATAAGCAACCCATGTCGATAATGTGAGAAGATGAGAGAGTGAGTGTGCGAGAATGTGAGGGTACGAAAGCCAGGAGTGACAGGGAAAGGTGGAACGAAAGAGATGTTACAGAGATGTGAAACTTTGGGAAGGCCTAATTCTTTGCCCATGCATGTGGTTGAAAAATTTAATGACAAACAAAAAACAAGCCAGAGGTGAACTTACAAAGGCACACTCTCCTTCCCCAGGGCAGGGTTCAGGAGGTAGTCCTTGGTTATGGGCTTCACCCACAGCAGTACCATAATAAGAGGGGCCAGGAAGTTGATATGAAGCAAGGTCCTGGAAGAGAAGAATAACGTAAAATGGTCACACAATCTTGTCAGAGAATGCTTTGCTTATCCTGGAGTGCAATGTGAATACTGTATGAGCACTATGTTTATGGCATACTATCATCCACACTCATCGAGGACCGGCTAGTAGACCACATTACTTATTGGTTTATTCAGATCCCCATTAGCTTTTGCCGAAGCAGCAGCTATTCTTCCTGGGATCCAATAATTTACACTCACACCTACTTCAGCTAGCCCATATTTGAATGGGACAACAATGTGTAGTCTGGGTGTGGGGGAAGGAAGACAGGAGAGAAGAGAGGAACTCACTGTGTGACTTTGGCTGTAGTCAGGTTGAGGGCATCCAGGTGCATTTGAGCCAATCGTAGGCCAGGGAAGGTGAGGAATGCACCAATCAGAGAGCAGAGCAAGGCCAGGATCAGCTTAAAGGTGAGTTTAGATATGGGACCCCTGGTGAAAAGAACATACACAGTTATATTGGGCTAAAGCGTACCTCACATTCATACAACATGTGCATATGCACACAGTCCATGAGTCAATTGGATTCATGACCCATGCATACTGATAAAAAAAGCTCATACTTACTGGGACTCTAACCCCTGGTTGTCCAAAAACTGTGTGGCACTTTCAGAGAAATTTGCGAAACCTAGATCGAAATGAAAACATGATTATATTTTAAAAA
Source organism: Coregonus clupeaformis (assembly GCF_020615455.1). Classification (NCBI taxonomy): domain Eukaryota; kingdom Metazoa; phylum Chordata; class Actinopteri; order Salmoniformes; family Salmonidae; genus Coregonus; species Coregonus clupeaformis. Next base: position 15,555,788 of record NC_059209.1, read on the forward strand.
TTGGTCCTACAAAGTCCAGAAAAATTACAATTACAGTCAGTACATTAGTCAAAACAAATTGAATCTATTCCTCTAATAACAGATTGAATCTATTCCTCTAATGTAGTGTTCTTCAACCCTGGTCCTGGGGAAGCACAGGATTTGCAGGCTTTTGTTCTATCCCATCACTAACACAGCTAGTTTGATGAGTTGAATTGTATGTGTTAGTACTGGTCTGGAACAACAGCCTGCCCAGCCTGTGGGTCCCAAGGGTTGTATTCACTAGGAAGCAAACGGGACGAAAACGCTAGTTTTCCATTACACAAAAATGTTTTGCACTAATGAATAGGACCCAGGTGCAGGATTGAAGAGCACTGTGGGCTAGCTATACTGACAGATGGCTCATCGACCACTCACCTGTCTCCAGGCCAAACTCCAGGTAGTTCTCAGTGACAATGAGGATGGCCATGGCTTTGACGAAGAAGAAGAAAGCAAAGGTGATGCAGAGCGAGCGCTCGCCACCTTCCTCCAGCTTGAAGTAGAAGGCCGTCAGGGAGAACAGGGTCTTACTGTGGGGCAGGGGAGTTAAGGAAAACCCCCACAGAAACACACAACTCATGAAATATAGCCTACTAATCATATTGCTGTGAGCCAGGGCTGTGTAGAGACATTTCTGGAATAATGGTGGTGGCTCATTAACATAATGGACTCGAAGGATCAGAAGCGCGCAACAGTACTGAACAGTGACCCCACAACAAGCACGCACACACACAGTCTAGCTTCTCTCACTCTCTTAAGCAGTGGCTGTCACACATTACCATGGGGCTCAATGGGCCGGGCTTCCTCAGAACTAGAATGGTATTGTCTGCGGTGCCTGGCTGCAGTGTTTCTAGCGGGCTAAGTAAGGACACAGAGTGCTTCTAGAACTGCCTTGCATCTCCATGGTGATGGTGCTCAGCCTTTATTCCACATACCAATGTCTCAGGCCATTCTGAATGGGGAATCGAGGTAATGTAGGCTAGCCAATGGACTTGCCTTTTCCTGGGGGTCACAAACAGGATACTAAAGGCTGCATTTTAAAAAGGTAGCTGACAACTTAGAGCTAATTTCTCTCAAAGGAGCAATGCAACCCCATTATCAGACCTCAGTGAGGCAGCTGCTAATGTAGCCTAAATACTATTTGGGAAGGAGCCACAGAAAGCAAGTGGCAAATTTTGATGCAGCATTTCTGCGAGAGTAGCTTTAGCCCACTTCAAGTTATACCATCACTGATTGTCAGGATAAATCTAGGCTAACCGACAGGCCACTTGATGGTATGTCTACCTGATGTGCCTTCAACTTCATCAACACTTATAGAAATCCCTTTCAGTTAGGTGAAATCACAAGGCTCGGGAAGAATCAGATGTTCCAATACTTCGTAACTTCACGAAAAATGTAATCTGCTAAATCCATTCCAATTTGGCAGTTTTAAGATTCCATTCCATGGCTGAGGTGTTAAGTCGAGGTTAACACAACAGGTGCCCGGCTGCAGCCTCTGGCTCTTTACTTCTCCAAGAGGGGCGCCCGAGATGGGAATATGAAATCAAGTGTTCCATTAACATAAACACACCATCATATCACCATCTTCATCATCCAACCAGCCGTGCACCCCCTCCCCCACCTCCCAGTCTCCTCTTTTCCCAGGCAAATCAGTCTGGTGAGCTGTGAAAATTGGGCCTCCAATCTACCTCAGCAGGCATGCAGGAAATGGCATGCCTTCCGACCGCACTCAGCCAGGGAGCGTGGGAAAGATTGATCCCCACGGACTGTGGCGGAGGATAATGCGTATGATTTGGCGACGCATCGGCGGAAGAAAGTAGCAGGTAGCAGGGAGACAGGTGGTGGCAGGCAGTGGCTGGAGCTGAGTCTGTCAGTTTTTGCCCACTTACTGCTGAGTGCCTGCTGAAACGGAACCTGGGAACAATCAAGGCTCTCTCTCGTGTTTTTTACACTCTCGTAGACAAAGAGATGTTAACCAGCAACAGGTAGGGAACAAAAGGGAGGATTCTCAGTATGTGTTCAGTGATTAAATGCAAGGACACTAATGAAATCAAACTCTTTTACCAGGTCTTTAACGACGGAGTAAGCATTAGGGGGAAACAGCGCAACTGTCCGCCCCAGCACCTTTGCTATTGATTTTGTTTTGTGGACAAAATGGAGACAAGGTGCGTCGAGCAGTGTGAAAAAAAATAATTTGTACATATTCTGCTGTTCTATAGCACATGTACAGTGAGGGAAAAAAAGTATTTGATCCCCTGCTGATTTTGTACGTTTGCCCACTGACAAAGACATGATCAGTCTATAATTTTAATGGTAGGTCTATTTGAACATTGAGAGACAGAATAACAACAAAAAAATCCAGAAAAACGTATGTCAAAAATGTTATCAATTGATTTGAATTTTAATGAGGGAAATAAGTATTTGACCCCTCTGCAAAACATACCTTAGTACTTGGTGGCAAAACCCTTGTTGGCAATCACAGAGGTCAGACGTTTCTTGTAGTTGGCCACCAGGTTTGCACACATCTCAGGAGGGATTTTGTCCCACTCCTCTTTGCAGATCTTCTCCAAGTCATTAAGGTTTAGAGCCTGACGTTTGGCAACTCGAACCTTCAGCTCCCTCCACAGATTTTCTATGGGATGAAATTCTGGAGACTGGCTATGCCACTCCAGGACGTTAATGTGCTTCTTCTTGAGCCACTCCTTTGTTGCCTTGGCCGTGTGTTTTGGATCATTGTCATGCTGGAATACACATCCACGACCCATTATCAATGCCCTGGCTGAGGGAAGGAGGTTCTCACCCAAGATTTGACGGTACATGGCGCCGTCCATCGTCCCTTTGATGCGGTGAAGTTGTCCTGTCCCCTTAGCAGATAAACACCCCCAAAGCATGTTTCCACCTCCATGTTTGACGGTGGGGATGGTGTTCTTGGGGTCATAGGCAGCATTCCTCCTCCTCCAAAAACAGCGAGTTGAGTTGATGCCAAAGAGCTCTATTTTGGTCTCATCTGACCACAACACTTTCACCCAGTTCTCCTCTGAATCATTCAGATGTTCATTGGCAAACTTCAGACGGGCCTGTATATGTGCTTTCTTGAGCAGGGGGACCTTGCGGGCGCTGCAGGATTTCAGTCCAAGGCGTAGTGTGTTACCAATTGTTTTCTTGGTGACTATGGTCCCAGCTGCCTTGAGATCATTGACAAGATCCTCCCGTGTAGTTCTGGGCTGATTCCTCACCGTTCTCATGATCATGGCAACTCCACGAGGTGAGATCTTGCATGGAGCCCCAGGCCGAGGGAGATTGACAGTTCTTTTGTGTTTCTTCCATTTGCGAATAATCGCACCAACTGTTGTCACCTTCTCACCAAGCTGCTTGGCGATGGTCTTGTAGCCCATTCCAGCCTTGTGTAGGTCTACAATTTAAGAGTGTGCTCCTAATCTCAGCTCGTTACCTGTATAAAAGACACCTGGGAGCCAGAAATCTTTCTGATTGAGAGGGGGTCAAATACTTATTTCCCTCATTAAAATGCAAATCAATTTATAACATTTGACATGCGTTTTTCTGGATTTTTGTGTTGTTATTCTGTCTCTCACTGTTCAAATAAACCTACCATTAAAATTATAGACTGATCATGTCTTTGTCAGTGGGCAAACGTACAAAATCAGCAGGGGATCAAATACCTTTTTCCCCTCACTGTAATTATGTCAGAAGGGGAAAGAAAGTGTTCGTTGTTTGCAGTAAGTTATTTGTTATTTAATATCCAAAATAGAGGTTTCACCATTAATTATTTGGCTTGTCAAAGGTTGCTATTAGGTGAGATTGGGTTAAACTGAACCCCCGACATTCTGTAGGCCTGGAACGCTGTTCCGCAGGACATTGTTACAAATGGATTTGATATAGAAGGAAAGATTGAAAGAGAGAAAAATGTATTGAACAATGTACTGACTGAAGGATACATGACGAAGGCAAGGACGAGCAGGCACCACACCACACTGATGTTCATCTCTCCAGAGGGCTGGGCCACTGTGTAGTACAGCTCTGTGATCAGATACACCACCGTGGCCGCCACCGTGAAGTCCACCAGCCACTGGAACTCTGGGAAGTAGTGCAATGCTGCAGGAACCAGGAGGAAGAGCAGGAGGAGGAAGAGGGGGAAGAGGAAGATTAGTGACCGATTTATTTACTGTTTTGTTACTTCAAATCAAAATCAAACCAAATTTGATTTGTCACATGCGCCGAATACAACAGGTGTAGACCTTACAGTGAAATGCTTACTTACAAGCCCTTAACCAACAATGCAGTTTTAAGAAATACCAAAGAAATACCCAAAATACATAAAAAATAAAACATTAAGAAATAAAAGTAACAAGTAATTAAAGAGCAGCAATAAAATAACAATGGCGAGGCTATATACAGGGGGTACCGGTACCGAGTCAATGTGCAGGGGCACCGGTTAGTCAAGGTAATTGAGGTAATATGTACATGTAGGTAGAGTTATTAACTCTGACTATGCAAACAGAGAGTAGCAGCAGTGTAAAATAGGGGTCTTATGGCTTGGGGGTAGAAGCTGTTTAGAAGCCTCTTGGACCTAGACTTGGCGCTCCGGTACCGCTTGCCGTGCGGTAGCAGACTAGGGTGGCTGGAGTATTTGACAGCCTTCCTCTGAGACTGCCTGGTATAGAGGTCCTGGATGGCAGGAAGTTTGGCCCCATTGATGTACTGGGCCGTACGCACTACCCTCTGTAGTGCCTTGCGGTCGGAGGCCGAGCAGTTGCCATACCAGGCAGTGATGCAACCAGTCAGGATGCTCTCGATGGTGCAGCTGTACAACCTTTTGAGGATCTGACGACCCATGCCAAATCTTTTCAGTCTCCTTAGGGGGAATAGGTTTTGTCGTGCCCTCTTCACGACTGTCTTGGTGTGCTTGGACCATTTAAGTTTGTTGGTGATGTGGACACCAAGGAACTTGAAGCTCTCAACCTGTTCCACTACAGCGATGAGAATGGGGGCGTGCTCGGTCCTCTTCTTTTTCCTGTATTCCACAATCATCTCCTTTGTCTTGATCACATTGAGGGAGAGGTTGTTGTCCTTGCACCACACGGCCAGGTCTCTGACCTCCTCCCTATAGGCTGTCTCATCGTTGTTGGTGATCAGGCCTACCACTGTTGTGTCATCGGCAAACTTAATGATGGTGTTGGACTCGTGCCTGGCCATGCAGTCATGAGTGAACAGGGAGTACAGGAGGGGACTGAGCACGCACCCCTGAGGGGCCCCCGTGTTGAGGATCAGCGTGGCGGATGTGTTGCTACCTACCCTTACCACCTGGGGACGGCCCCTCAGGAAGTCCAGGATCCAGTTGCAGAGGGAGGTGTTTAGTCCCAGGGTCCTTAGCTTAGTGATGAGCTTTGAGGGCACTATGGTGTTGAATGCTGAGCTGTAGTCAATGAATGTTGACCTGTTTAAAGGTCTTACTCACATCGGTTACGGAGAGTGTGATCACACAGTGGTCTGGAACAGCTGATGCTCTCATGCATGTTTCAGTGTTACTTGCCTCGAAGCAAGCATAGAAGTAATTTAGCTCGTCTGGCAGGCTTGTGTCACTGGGCAGCTTTTGGCTGTGCTTCCCTTTGTAGTCTGTAATAGTTTGCAAGCCCTGGCACATCCGACGACCGTCGGAGCCAGTGTAGTACGATTCGATCTTAGTCCTGTACTGACGCTTTGCCTGTTTGATGGTTCGTCGGAGGGCATAGCGGGATTTCTTATAAGCTTCCAGGTTACAGTCCCGCTCCTTGAAAGCGGTGGCTCTACCCTTTAGCTCTGCGGATGTTGCCTGTAATCCATGGCTTCTGGTTGGGGTATGTACGTACAGTCACTGTGGGGACAACGTCATCGATGCACTTATTGATGAAGCCAGTGACTGATGTGGGGTACTCCTCAATGCCATCGGAAGAATCCCAGAACATATTCCAGTCCTTTAGCTTAGCATCTGCTTCATCTGACCACTTTTTTATTGACCGAGTCACTGGTGCTTCCTGCTTTAGTTTTTGCTTGTAAGCAGGAATCAGGAGGATAGAATTATGGTCAGATTTTCCAAATGGAGGGCAAGGGAGAACTTTGTACGCATCTCTGTGTGTGGAGTAAAGGTGGTCTAGAGTTTTTGTCCCTCTGGTTGCACATTTAACATGCTGGTAGAAATGAGGTAAAACGGATTTAAGTTTCCCTGTACTAAAGTCCCCGGCCACTAGGAGCACCTCCTCTGGATGAGCGTTTTCCTGTTTGCTTATGGCCGTATACAGTTCATTGAGTGTGGTCTTAGTGGCAGCATCGGTTTGTGGTGGTAAATAGACAGCTACGAAGAACATAGATGAAAACTCTCTTGGTAGATTATGTGGTCTACAGCTTATCATAAGATACTCTACCTCAGGCGAGCAAAACCTCAAGACTTCCTTAGATATCGCGCACCAGCTGTTGTTTACAAATATACATAGACTGCCACCCCTTGTCTTACCAGAGGCTGCTGTTCTATCCTGCCGATACAGTGTATAACCTGCCAGCTGTATGTTATTCATGTCGTCGTTCAGCCACGACGACTCGGTGAAACATAAGATATTACATTTACATTTTACATTTTAGTCATTTAGCAGACGCTCTTATCCAGAGCGACTTACAGTTAGTGAGTGCATACATTTTCATACTTTTTTCATACTGGCCCCCTGAGGGAAACAAACCCACAACCCTGGCGTTGCAAGTGCCATGCTCTACCAACTGAGCTACACTGGGCCCGTTTAATGTCCCGTCCCGTTGGTAGGATATACGTGCTTGTAGTTTGTCCACTTTATTATCAAGCGATTGTACGTTGGCCAATAGAATCGATGGCAGATTTGCCACTTTTCGCCGGCTCCTTAGCAGGCAACCCGATCTCCTTCCGCGATATCTCCATTTCTTTCTACTGCGAATGACGGGGATGAGGGCCCTGTCGGGTGTCTGGAGCAAATCTCTCTTCCGACTTATTAAAGAACAATTATTCGTCTAGTTCAAGGTGAGTAATCACTGTTCTGATGTCCAGAAGCTCTTTTCGGTCATAAGAGACAGTAGCAGCAACATTATGTACAAAATAAGTTAAAAATTAGAGAGAAAAAAAACAAAACAAAATAGCACGGTTGGTTAAGAGTCCATAAAACGGCAGCCATCCCCTCCGGCGCCATTATTACTTGGTTGATTTATGACAGTAATTCTGGATTGTGATGGATGTGCTCAAATACTGAATGATGAAGATTTGTTGAGGTTTAAGATATAAAACAAACTGGTAATAAACATAAGAATAACTGAATGGTGTCAGTAGATATGGCCTCATACCTAATGTGTCCACCTCTGTGATGCACTTGGTCTCCAGCTGCAGGTCTATGTCCTTGGGAATGGTCAGAGGCTTGTTCTCAATGTGGCCATTGTTCCTCCTGGGACAAAAGACAGAGCGCCAAATCAATACTAGACAGACATGGGAGATAGGACTTGTCCTATGTTGCAGGCAGGTTTACGCCATGTCATTTTTCTGGTCATTATTCCACCTCTAAATCAAGGGCACAGCAAAGACTGCTAAATAAAAATCCACTGCTATCATGTCAATTTATTGGCTGCCTAAAGAAAAACATAATATCCTGGACTATATCGAACTTAATCTGTGTATAAGGTCATTTGGGCATCTGCGAGATGGCTAGTGTATAGACGGGTTGGCTGATAACGTCACGAAAAATGAAGTGTGCACATTGATGAGGCAGAAGGCTGTGTGGTGTTATGTTTATGAGCAGTCAGATAGTTAGCAACAATGACAAGAAGCTGCCATTAGGGGAATCGTAGGTGGCTAATTTCAGCTTGTTATATCTTGTTATTGATACCATGTCTAGTTTTGACTCATGTCAAGTCTACGCTAATATGACAAAAATTGTGCAAATGTACACTACCGGTCAAAGGTTTTAGAACACCTACTCATTCTAGGGTTTTTCTTAATTTTTACTATTTTCTACATTGTAGAATAATAGTGAAGACATCAAAACTATGAAATAACACAAATGGAATCATGTAGTAACCAAACAATTGTTAAACAAATCAAAATATATTTCTATATATTTGAGATTTTTCAAATAGCCACCCTTTGCCTTGATGACAGCTTTGCACACTCGCCATAGTATCGTCATGACTTTACCTGAAACCATTACATGGGGTTAGGCCTACAGCTTGTTTTGTTGGGAGTCTTAAACTGCTGTTCATACACTACTGAAAGATGTCACCTGCATGGCCTGGAGAGACCTACCATTCAAGCTTCCACCACCTTAACTCACTACCATAAGACAGCCAGAGACCATTCTAAGGCAAGGCTAGCGTCACTCATAAGCAGAAGCAAACAACAAAAAGACTTCAGTCCTCTCACTTCAAACAGGCCTTAAAAAAGCCTCCTAAACACATCAGCTTAATCTCTCCACTGACGCTCCAATGACGCGCCTGACTCTCCTCCTTTTCATTCCTGATGAGAGGCGCCACTCGCTCCCCTCTGCACCACTGCCGCCCCCCCCTCCTCAGCCCCCCCCCTTCTTACCTGTCTTTCTTGCTCTTTGTTTTTTGTTGTTTTCCAGCAAGGCTCCTCAACTCATCTTCCGTAGGGTGCTGGTACCACCGCAGACTGGGAAAGGAGAAGGGAGGAGACAAGTGAGTAATAAATATAAATAAATAAATATAAATATAATATAAATATAAGTGAGTAATCTAGGTAGCATTAGAACTACACCAGTGGTCCCAAGTCCTGGTTCTGGAGGGATGAAGGGTGGACCGGCTTTTACCCTGGCCTAGCAAGGAAACTCCTCAATCAATTAACCAACAATCAGTTGGATTGTTTTTTTTAGTGTTTGATGACAATATATTTACAGGCTGTGGCCCTCCAGGACCAGTATTGGCGACGCAATACCTCACATACTCCAAAAAGTGAGTCCTTCAAAAAGTATAAGATTGTGATTTATTTGGTCAATAGTTTGTGGTTCCAGGCCTACATGATTGAACATGATTAGGACCATCAATTAACAAACAAGCTGGGTTTTGCGATCATTTACCTTACAAAATACACACATAAGACTTCCCCTCAAAGCATATTCAATGTATTCAAGTCAACTAATGCACCTCTGACAAACACTTGCCAGAAGTTTACAAAGAGGGTAGTTACTGTGTTCCTTGAGGACTGGACTTAAAACAAGAGCTAATTTAAAAACAGTCTTTTGAAGACTAACATTTCACGCAACCTCTAACTGTCACAAGCCCTGAGAGGCATAGGCGTGAGGGAGGGGTAGAGGGCTTGTTTTCATTCATTCATCTTTTATTATTTATTTATTAGGGGAAACTTAATTGCGGATCTCTCTGAAGCGACACTGAGCCTCCTGTTTGGTCTAAAGTTGTTTGAAAAATGCATCAACAGCCCCCTGGGAAAAAAACTAGCCCTGATGAATTATGAAGTGTTTTCTGAGGAGCTGTTTACTCAAAAACGCATATGGCACTAATTAGAGGAAACGAGGCGGGTGCTTTATTTTTTTATTGCCCGTCCTCTCGGGTCATCCCAATATTTGATGATGCCCTTTGGTCTATGCAATGTGACTTAAATGATGTTTTTTTTTATTATTCCTTTTCAGCAGACAATGAAAAAAGAAAAACTGTTTACAAGTTAAGCAAATACTATTTTCTGCATTGTTAAGACTTTAAAATGAATTGTTCTGATGGGAAAACCACTGAGGAGATTAAATCATGGTTCTTAAAGACACCATCAGAAACATAAAATGTCAGGTACAGAGTTCTACATTACCTGCCACTGCAGAGTAGCCATCTTGCAAAGGAGTAATGAGGTATGATCTTCTGAATTACACTGGCCATTACCATAGTAACCACCAGCTGCACACCGATCACACCCTGAGGGAGGGAAAACAAATCAAGTTATATTCTAATAGGAATTAGACAGATATGACATACAGTACACATACACTCTTGCTCTGAATGGAGATGAGTCATTTCATCATGGTGTTTCATCCTGTCTGAAATGTCAGCTGAAAGATGGAAATCCATCACTCAAACTTGCAGCCATTGATCAAGTGACAACTATATTGAGGATAACTTTGTAGAACCGAGAGTGTCAAAATACAGTAGTACTGGAATGTATTCTGGTTGTTCCAATTGATTCACCCAAAGGGGTATTATGGGTTTTTGCAGAAAAATAAGCAGTCTCTAGCAGCATAGGAACATAATGGGATGGATGGTGTAGCCCAACTATTGTAGCCAAACTCCGTGCACACCAGATGCCATATAGACGTCTCTCAGAAGGGGACAATAATGCTGGCATGATGTCAGAGAAGACAGGATGGTGTCAAACCAAAAGAAGCACTATAGGTTTATTGAAGGCACCATTTTTACATGCCAAATGTAATTACCTTACCAAATTAGTGCTGAGAGGTGCTGTCAGTCATCAACTGTTGAACAATTTCGAGAGTCCCTGCTCTTAACGGTGACTAACGAACACAGCCACTAAAGCCTTGTTCACACTGGCAGTTTGAAGTGCCTCAAATTCTATTTTCTTTGCATATCCTGAAAGGCCAAAAAGCGCATGGAATCGGATATTTCAAGCCCCATTTCAAACCACCTTTATAGGTGGTTTAAAATTAGATACAAAATCAGATTCCTGGCCACACGACTTGTGTCTGAACAGTCAAATCTGAGTTATTTGCTCTCAAGTGGCTTTTAGACTGTTATTTTGCATATCTTTTTGCTTGCTAGCTACTCTGTTGACAGTTTGACAAGAACATGTGGTAGCTAACTAGTTTGTTAATGGTTTACAAACAAATTAGTTAATGTACTAGAAAGCTAAAACAGCTACCTAGCTAGCTAGTTGACTGCTGTGGCTAGCCAAAAATAACTCATTTTGAAAGTTGGATCAGCTTATCCTTTGAGGCTTTAACAATATGCATCTTCAAGTGATCTATTGATAGGACAGGTGCCTGTCAGTCACAAAGCGAGCGACGACCGGAAACTGATGGTTTGTCAGTCTGCTGTCTGTCCCGCCTCTACCTTTTTTTCTTTTTTTTTTCTCTCCTCGCTGTGGTTGGCTGCATTCAAATGTATTTTCACGGAGGGAGAGCATGATGCTTCTTCATCGTCTCCTGTGAGTGAATTTACACGTTCCATGTAATGTAAGTGGTAACGATGAGTTCTAATCCACTTAATTATTATATTTTGCGTGTATCGTGTGCATATAACAAGCCACGGAGTCGGGGCGCATATGCTATTTATTGTTCTTTGATTGACGACCAAACTTGTGTTGACTAGTTTATAAAAGGTGTCAAACTGACTGAATGAAGTCAATCTCCTATATCCCTTTGTCATTCATAAAATCATACAACATATTTATATGTCCATAGTACCGCATCGGGACAAGTAAACCAAAGATCATTTGTATTTTCCTAGGATTCGAAGCCCATGTCGAGACTTATAGATAAATTATGAAAACATTTGATGAAGATGTTGAATTCTCACTCCAGGAACAATGGGCAGTGGAGAGAGCTTCGTTCTGGTCCAAAATATGTTAAAAGAAAACAGATTGAAGGTTATAAAAGCTAATGTCATGATACTTACAGTGCCATCAGAAAGTATTCACACCCCTTGACTTATTCCATATTTTATTGTGTTAGACGGAATTCAAAATCACACAATACCCCATACTGACAGTGAAAATATTTTTTAAGACATTTGTGCAATTATTTTGACTATCAAATACAGAAATATCCAATTAACATAAGTATTCACTACCCTCAGTCAATACATGTTAGAATCAACTTTGGCAGCGATTACAGCTGTGAGTCTTTCTAAATAAGTCTAAGAGCTTGGCACACCTGGATTGTACAATTTTTGCACACTTGAAAAAAAAAATATATATTCTATCTCCGTCAAGTTGGTTGTTGATCATGGCTAGACAGCTATTTTCAAGTCTTGCCATAGATTTAAGCCACTTTAAGTCAAAACTGTAACTAGGCCACTCAGGAACATTCAATGTCGTCTTGGTAAGCAACTCCAGCGTATATTTGGCCTTGTGTTTTAGGTTGTCCAGCTGAAAGGTGAATGTCTCCCAGTGTATGTTGGAAAGCAAACTGAACCATGTTATGCCTGTGCTTAGCTCTATTCAGTTTATTTTTATCAAAATAAACTCCCTAGTCCTTGCTGATGACAAGCATACCCATAACATGATGCAGCCAACACCAAGCTTGAAAATATGGAGAGTTGTACTCAGTGATGTGTTGTTTTGGATTTGCCCCAAACATAACATTTTTATTCAGGACATCAAGTTAATTTCTTTGCCAAATTTTATGCAGTTTTACTTTAGTGCCTTATTGCAAACAGGATGCATATTTTGGAATATTTTTATTCTATACAGGCTTCTTTCTTTTCACTCTGTCATTTAGGTTAGTATTGTGGAGTAACTACAATGTTGTTGATCCATCTTCTGTTTCTCTTATCACAGCCATTAAACTCTGTAGTTGTTTTAAAGTCACCATTGGCCTCATGGTGAAATCCCTGAGCGGTTTTCTTCCTCTCTAGCAACGGAGTTCGGAAGGATGCCTGTATCTTGAAGTGACTGGGTGTATTGATACACCATCCAAAGTGTATTTAATAACTTCACCATGCTCAAAGGGATATTCAATGTATGCTTTTCTTATTTTTTGTACCCATCTACCAATAGGTTCTCTTCTTAGCAAGGCATTTGAAAACCCCCTTGGTCTTTGTGGTTGAATCTGTGTTTGAAATTCACTGCTCGACTGAGGGACCTTACAGAAAATGGTATGTGTGGGATACAGAGAGGAGGTAGTCATTAAAAAAATATAACTTACTGCACACAGTGAGTCCATGCAAGTTATTAAGCACATTTTTACTCCTGAACTTTTTTAGGCTTCTTGCCATAACAAACGGGTTGAATACATATTGACGCAAGACATTTCAGATTTTCATTTTTAATACATTTGTAAAATTTTCTACAAACATCATTCCACTTTGACATTATGAGGTATTGTGTGTAGGCCAGTGACACAAAATATAAATTTAAATCAATTTTAAATTCAGGCTGTATCACAACAAAATGCGGAAAAAGTCAAGGGGTGTGAATACATTCTGAAGGCACTGTATATGGCATTATTAAATATATTGATATAGGCCTACTGATTTGATTAAAGTGTCGACAATGGAGTAGTCAACTGCTGCTTTCTGTGTAGCAAAGCCCATGTTTAACACCTGCTTATTTTTTCAATCATACCTGCAGGTCATTTTTAAAACCATTTCCTGCAATTCCATATCGTTTCTCAACAGGGAATCAATGTTTATGACCGAATCTACACTACCATTCAAAAGATTGGGATCACTTTGAAATGTTTTGCCCATTAAAATAACATCAAATTGATCAGAAATACAGTGTAGACATTGTTGATGTTGTAAATGGCTATTGTCGCTGGAAACGGCTGATTTTTAATGGAATATCTACATAGGCATACAGAGTCCCATTATCAGCAACCATCAGTCCTGTGTTCCAATGGCACATTGTGTTTGCTAATGCAAGTTTATAATTTTAAAAGGCTAATTGATCATTAGAAAACCCTTTTGCAATTATCTTAGCACAGCTGAAAACTGTTGTGCTGATTAAAGAAGCAATAAAACTGGCCTTCTTGAGACTAGTTGAGTATCTGGAGCATCAGCAATTGTGGGTTCGATTACAGGCTCAAAATGGCCAGAAACAAATAACTTTCTTCTGAAACTCATTAGTCTATTCTTGTCCTGAGAAATTAAGGCTATTCCATGCAAGAAATTGCCAAGAAACTGAGAATCTCGTACAACGCTGTGTACTACTCCCTTCACAGAACAGTGCAAACTGGCTCTAACCAGAATAGAAGGAGTGGGAGGCCTCGGTTCACAACTGAGCAAGAGGAAAAATACATTAGAGTGTCTAGTTTGAGAAACAGGTGACTCACAGATCCTCAACTGGCAGCTTCATTAAATAGTACCCGCAAAACACCAGTCTCAACGTCAACAGTGAAGCTGCGACTCCGGGATGCTGACCTTCTAGGCAGAGTTGCAAAGAAAAAAGCCATATCTCAGACTGCCCATCTTAATCTTTCATTTTTATTGGCCAGTCTGAGATATGGCTTTTTCTTTGCAACGCTGCCTAGAAGTTCAGCATCCCGGATTCTGCAATAACTCCCTGGCTCAGCTTTAATATTGCAGATAGATCGTAGCTTCCATCAATGTAATTGTCTGCATCACTTCCAATCCCCCATATATTTTCTTGCAAATATACACTACCGTTCAAAAGTTTGGGGTGACTTAGAAATGTCCTTGTTATCCATGAAAGCATACATGAAATGAGTTTGAATAGGAAATATAGCAAAATGTATAGGAAATGTAGTCATTGACAAGGTTAGAAATAATGATTTTTAATGGAAATAATAATTGTGTCCTTCAAACTTTGCTTCGTCAAAGAATCCTCCATTTGCAGCAATTACAGCCTTGCAGACCTTTGGCATTCTAGTTGTCAATTTGTTGAGGTAATCTGAAGAGATCTCACCCCATGCTTCCTGAAGCACCTCTCACAAGTTGGATTGGCTTGATGGGCACTTCTTACGTACCATACGGTCAAGCTGCTCCCACAACAGCTCAATAGGGTTGAGATCCGGTGACTGTGCTGGCCACGCCATTATAGACAGAACACCAGCTGACTGCTTCTTCCCTAGTGTTATTGCATAGTTTGGAGCTGTGCTTTGGGTCATTGTCCTGTTGTAGGAGGAAATTGGCTCCAATCAAGTGCCGTCCACAGGTTATGGCATGGCGTTGCAAAATGTAGTGATAGCCTTCCTTCTTCAAGATCCCTTTTACCCTGTACAAATCTCCCACTTTACCACCACCAAAGCACCCCCAGACATAACATTGCCTCCACCATGCTTAACAGATGGCATCAAGCACTCCTCCAGCATCTGTTCATTAGGTCTGCGTCTCACAAATGTTGTTCTTTGTGATCTGAACAACTCAAACTTCGATTCGTCTGTCCATAACACTTTTTTCCAATCTTCTTCTGTCCAGTGTTCTTTTGCCCATCTTAATCTTTTCTTTTTATTGGCCAGTCTGTGAAACGGCTTTTTCTTTGCAACTCTATCTAGAAGGTCAGCATCCCAGAGTCGCCTCTTCACTGTTGACGTTGAGACTGGTGTTTTGCAGGTACTATTTAATGAAGCTGCCAGTTGAGGACCTGTGAGGCATCTGTTTCTCAAACTAGACACTAATGTATTTGCCCTCTTGCTCAGTTGTGCACCGGGGCCTCCCACTCCTCTTTCTATTCTGGTTAGAGACAGTTTGCGCTGTTCTGTGAGGGAGTAGTACACAGCGTTGTACGAGATCTTCAGTTGCTTGGCAATTTCTCGCATGGAATAGCCTTCATTTCTCCGAACAAGAATAGACAGACGAGTTTCAGAAGAAAGTTGTTTCTGGCCATTTTGAGCCTGTAATCGAACCCACGATTGCGGCTGCTCAAGATACTCAACTAGTCTCAAGAAGGCCAGTTTTACTGCTTCGTTAATCAGCACAATAGTTTTCAGCGGTTGGGAAACAAGATTCTCTGGTCTTATGAAACCAAGATTGAACTCTTCAGCCTGAATGCCAAATGTCACATCTGGAGGAAACCTGGCACCATCCCTACGGTGAAGCATGGTGATGGCAGCATCATGCTGTGGGGATGTTTTTCAGCAGGAAGGACTGGAAGACTAGTCAGGATCGAGGGAAAGATGAACGGGGCAAAGTAGAGACATCCTTGATGAAAACCTGCTCCAGGGCGCTCAGGACATCAGACTCGGGCGAAGGTTCACCTTCCAACAGGACAACGACCCTAAGCACACAGCCAAGACAACGCAGGAGTGGCTTCGGGAGAAGACTCTGAATGTCCATGTGGCCCAGCCAGAGCCCGGACTCGACTGAACATCTCTGGAGAGACCTGAGAATAAGCTGTGCAGCAACGCTCCCCATCCAACATAACAGAGCTTGAGATGATCTGCAGAGAAGAATGGGAGAAACTGCCCAAATACAGGTGGGCCAAGCTTGTAGCGTCATACCCAAGAAGACTATGCTGTAATCGCTGCCAAAGGTGCTTCAACAAAGTACTGAGTAAAGGGTCTGAATACTTATGTAAATGTGATATTTCTGTTATTTTTATTAATAAATTAGCACCAATTACTAAAAACCTGTTTTTGCTTTGTCATTATGGGGTATTGTATGTAGATTGACGAGGGAAAAAAAAACAGTTTAATCTATTTTAGAATAAGGCTGTAACGTAACAAAATGTGGAAAAAGTAAATGGGTCTGAATAGTGTCATAAGGCACTGTAAGTATAGTGATAATTTCGTATAGTGAGGTTCCTGGCAATTCACAGCCCTATATGAAAAAATACCCTGTTTGCATGTCACATGAACAAACCATGCGGGACCGTGTGGCTCAGTTGGTAGAGCATGGCGCTTGCAATGCTAAGGTTGTGGGTTCGATTCCCATGGGGGACCAGTATGGGGGGAATTATGAAAATGTATGCACTCACTACTGTAAGTCAATCTAGATAAGAGTGTCTGCTAAATAACTAAAAATTAAAAATGTACAGTACTGGGCCTAGACTACGCCTAGATGTTGTGTTCGCACATTTTGGAGATTGTGGTGTGGCTGTTCATTTAAAGAACAATAGTCTACTATTTTTGCAATATGTCTGATTAAAACTGTGCAAAGCACTGCAATATCACTGCAAAGCAAAGAATGGATGTCTTGTTTACGTTTGATTAGATTACATCAAGTTGGAAGGGTACGCCGACTTCTACAATGACCTTCAACTGAGTTGAGACAGGGACAGTTAAGAGTGGAATGCTGGTTTAGTTGTCCCTCAATGTCATTGCACCTTCTTGTTCGTCCGACCAAAACAGAAAACATGAGAGTAAAGGTAAGCTTATTTTCCTAAAATCCTGCAGATATTGTAGGTCATAACCAATGTTCCCTCTATGTTTTTCCGGCACTGAGCAAATTTCAGGTCTGCTGAGCGCAAAACTTGAACATTGTGAAAAATGTGTACAATTTCCGGCGCGCGTTTACTGTGAACACTGAGGCTGTACCCGCTTTAAGTTAGAGTTTTTAAACAGTGGCCAAGTAGGCTACTGTGGCTATTTGATCATAATGTAGGCCTACCATCAAAAACAATGGAGATAAATGCAACCAATAAAAAATTATCTATCAATCATTCAGCCTACAGTAGCAGCAAATGTGTGGTGTTCAATGTAGGCCTACATTCCATGAGACTTTAGAAAATAACATGCAGGGCTTGACATTAACCTGTTTATGCACTTTTGTCTGAAGGACAAGGTGGTGACTGAAAATGTGTTGTTTGATGCAAGAAAACACTTTACAAAATAAAATGCATTATTATTCCAATACCATTATTACAAAGAATCAGACAAATTATGCTACCCTCTGCCTATTGCCTACTTAGCTTATTCAAGACCGTCTCAATACAACACTGCCCCTTTAAGACATAAAAAAAGCTCTTTACCTGACTCGGTTTCAAAGATGGCTAGTAAATGCACACTTTGTGCTCTTGTAGGAAGCAACCACTCCCCCACTGTTGACTAGAAACTGGAGGAAACCTGGCACCATCCCTACGGTGGAGCATGGTGGTGGCAGCATCATGCTGTGGGGATGTTTTTCAGCGGCAGGGACTGGGAGACTAGTCAAGATCGAGGCAAAGATAAACGGAGAAAAGTACAGAGAGATCCTTGATGAAAACCTGCTCCAGAGCGCTCAGGATCTCAGACTGGTGCAAAAGTTCACTTTCCAACAGGACAACGACCCTAAGCACACAGCCAAGACAACGCAGGAGTGGCTTCGGGACAATTCTTTGAATGTCCTTGAGTGGCCCAGCCAGATCCCGGACTTGAACCTGATCGAACATCTCTGGAGAGACCTGAAAATATACAGGTGTGCGAAGCTTGTAGCATCATACCCAAGAAGACTCGGGCTGTAATCGCTACCAAAGGTGCTTCAACAAAGTACTGAATAAAAGGTCTATAAACTTACGTAAATGTGATATTTCCGGGTTGCTTTTAAAAATGTGCAAACATTTCTAAAAACCTGTTTTTGCTTTGTCATTATGGGGTCTTGTGTGTAGATTGATGAGGGAAAAAAACAATTTAATCAATTTTAGAATAAGGCTGTAACGTAACAAAATGTGGAAAGAGTCAAGGGGTCTGAATACTTTCCGAATGCACTGTATAGGCCTAATGCAGCTCTGATTGGTTATGACACACCGGTCTGGGTCTGTGTAGAGTACGAGCCTGAGTCATGCATGTCAATGCAACTGAATCCTACTCCAATGTGTCTGCCTACAAGAAAATCTCTTGCAGAGTTTGTTTTGTTCTGGTATGTTACATTGAAAGTGGCTAATATTGCGTTGATTCGAGCACAGTTCCCACAGTAGAGCGAAACGTTGATAGTGGTAACTAAAAGGGGAAAAACTCCAGAGAGTTGAGTGAAGTTCAATCTTGTGCTTCTCTGCGTGGGCTGATATTTCATCTGTGCACCCGTGCGCACCTTAGAGGGAACATTGGTCATAACTACTTTTTCTGCTAAGTCTTCTGCTATGGATTATGGAGGAGAGTTGTTGAACATTTCAAAACGCTTTAGAAATTGTGCTTTGAGAGTGTAGAGTTCCCTCTTCCACTTTTTCCCTTTAGTCCTTCCATCCTAGCTTTTTTAGTCCTTTGAAGATAACAGTTATGGGCTGTTTGGGAAGAAACTGAAAAAATCATTATTGAAACAATTTCCTGAGCCACTAAAAGAGTTGTAGTGTAGCACATGTTTTCAGACATGAGTTTGAGCCAACTTCGTGCATTAGACACAAACCCAATTTCATGAGGGATTATTAGAGAAATAATATTAGGAAACAATTAGATAAGGCTTAGTAAGCGTCTTATGATAGTAGACTTCCAATCCACCGTCAATTCAAGTACACTCCAATAAAAAAATGGGGTCTCTAAGATACCCATTTAGGACTGTTTATACTGTACAATGCAGAATCGCTCATACACACTCCCCCTTAAAGTCCAACAATTCATCCACTTGTTCTGTAATTTCCAGGAAAGGAGTAGGCTACACAGCAGCAAAGTGCACTTCATCCGTTATGACAAACAACTGCAGTAACAAAGAAGTGAGACCATTTTATTACCACCTTTGAGGCAGTTGCAGAAACGGCCATCGGTGCAATAAAAAAAAAATGGTGTGACTCTCAGCACCTATGATGCTCAGCTGAGAACAAGCAGCACTCAACAGTGGAAAGCTGGTCCTGTGATAGCCAGCTTTAGCACAGGGGGTTCGATCAATACTTTTAAACAGGCTGGCTAGAATCATTCATATCGTGCTGCTACTTTATCCGCTCACTGTAGGGTAGTCCAACTTTTACCCTAATAAGTGGGCTTAGCCATGATGTAAGCATGTACTCATGCAGATATGAGCACGCACGCACACACACGAATGTAGGCCTTCGAATAGCACTAAGTCTTAGACACATTTTTGTCATTTGAATAATGATTTAGTCTAGTTTTTGTCAAAATGAAGAAAACAGTGGGCCATTGTAGTCAACTAAATGCCCTTTCATTTTGGTCACACCACATTTGTATGCCTCATTAACCTATAGTAAATATAAATCACTGACTTCTATGTGCACAAACATACATAGCCTTGTCCTACCAACATATTTTTCTGCATAACATCCTATTCTCTTCCCAACTGCAGAAATATGACAAACATTTATTAAAGTAGTATGGGTTGCACCTCCGTCACTCGGTGGCGTCATTGCCATTGTTATCAACATTCCACAGACGCCGCAGCCACATTGGTGTCCAAAGTAGAACAGGGGCTAATGATTGTTTCGCCCAGTGATTTAGTCGAGTCACTAAACCTTGAGTCCGAATCGAGTCCCAAGTCCCCTGTGCTCGAGTCACCAATGGTCAAGTCACGAGTCATGTCACAAGTCCCTATGGCTGAAGTCAGAGTCCCAGTGCTCGAGTCCTGGTCCAAGTGCTCAAGTATGAGTCACTGGTTCCACATTAACTCAAAATAAAGTTATTTACCGTCAATGCACTTTAAAAAATAAAAAACGTAGCGCCGGTTTTATGGGTCATATCTTTTGAACGGTAAGGGCTAGAATTAAGACATTTTCTCTGATTAAAATAAGGAGACTTGGCTGCATTGGCTACAGAACCTGGCTATGAAATGCAGTGGGGAAAGTGGGAGGGTTGAGAGAGACTACAAATTAAAAGACGGCCTACTTTTCTATTTTCAAGGGAGAGAAAACATAGCTAAACTGTTGTTTTACTATTAAGTTCAGTGCTGCCATTGTTTTTAATTTCGTAAAGCAGCTGGTGTTTCTTAACCAAGCAAAGGGTAGCTAACTAGAAGGCTGGTGGTAACTGATTAGCTACGGGGAAGCAAGAGTCGCCTGCGCGATGTGTATAATCGGAGGCAGAGCGTAGACTGTCTGCCCACACTCATCGCTTGCGCTGTGCATCTATGCTGCTAATATTAATTGTGCTTATCACCGAAAAGCACACAATCTCTCCAAAAACTATTTTCCAGTCCACTTAGTAGTCAGATTTTAGTCACTGAGATAATTTAGTCTAGCATCATTTTAGAAAAATCATTTTTGTTTATAGTTTTTTCTGGGTCTTTTTAGTCAGCGATAGTCTCGTCAATTACCACGGAAAAATAGGTGTTTAACAAATATTTTAGTCACAATTTTTGTTGACGAAATTAACACTGGCTCAGAATACACCAAGAAGCCTTGGATAACTGAGACTGCCTTTTCCATCAGCTGGGTAGACTGCTACCCTGACAGAGAAAATGAGGTCATAAATGTGTGGGGGAAGAAATGTTAGTGAAAGGGTGACTTTTTTATAGTGTTTCTACTGTGCATTTTGTATGGCCAATTTTACCTCACTTTCCCCTCCAAGAGTACTCTACTGCAGAATCTGCTGATGTAGCACCTTCTTGAGGCTCTGTGAGTAGAAAATAAGAGAATAGAAGTGTTTTAAGTTCACTTGTTTCCTGATTCTGACCTGACCACTGAATCTGTTGGGATTTGGTCAACAGTGTGACTATTACTGGATTTGAGAGAGGGAAGGGAGATGTGGGTAGAGAATGCGGAAGAAGAGAAGATGGAGGGAATAGATGTGTGTGTGTGTGTGTGTGTGTGTGCGGGGGTGACTGGAGGTTGGGAGATCCCAGGCAGGCACCACACAGTGCACTCCTAAAGCCAAAGTCAATACCTCCACTAGAGTTACAGAGGGGGGAGTAGGACCCATAATGTGGCAATTTACTCTTCATCTGACATCTTGAGAAATGTGACCTCTGGTATCTGACAATAACAGGCAGGATGGAATTTCTCAGACTCTTGGACATACAGGGTATATAGGTCAAACACACACACTAACAGACAGTTGGGTAGGTCTTGAACATTCTCCATAGGGTACTCTAGGACTCCCAAGCCTGGGGAAATTGAACATCAGCATGGGCTCTCTTATCTTCCCCAGTCCCCACGACCCCATCCACACAGGGGCCAAATGAAGTCCAAGGGGGGGGCCACAGGGGAGATAACCAACACCTCTGAGAGCTCAATCGCCCAACTGGCGGCCTGCCATCTTGCCCCTGAAACCAACTGGAGATCAGAGAGGGGAGGCCATTTCCACCGCTCTCTGGTTAAGCTGGTAGTTGGTGGAAAGCTTCAAGGTTTCCCTGCCAGGAAATGGTACTCACTACTAGCAATACGGATTCACAGAGACAACATACAAGAATATCAAAGGCAGTCAAATAATTATGTGTAGGCAAATATCACTTGTGAATAATACACAATCATGGTGTGCTACACATGCACTGACTGATTACTGTTAGGCTTTTATCCATATTATCTAATATTGAGCAACCATTGTGCACCCCATTAAAACAGCTTACTACAGCCAACTTACCCATGAATCAGTGGGCAGATTGCATGAGAGCTGCAAGCTCAGGTAAGGCAAATCAGTGACTTTCTGACTGTGTGTTGCACTGACCATCACAAATGACAATTTAGCCTAATAGTTTATCTAAATGTCCAATCTGAATAGCCCAGACATAAATGCCATTAAAGGGGGTATCTCTATGATGATCTGTGTTACAAACTGCTTAGAACTGGCATATCAACCACCAAACTGAGTGGGTGAGTGCAACCTTAAAAAGTGACATTGAAGTATCCTAAATCTCACACCAGTGCTTCCATTATTCGCAAATGAACCATGAGTGCTTTTCAAGTCCCTTTTTCAAATTGCAATGAATTCAAGCACTATCTGAAAAAGATAAGGCCGCTTTGGTGTAGCCTGGCTACTAAATTAAGAATTATCCTTTCGCAAAAGTTTAGGAGACCTTATGATAACACCCAATTCACCTAAACATAAAATGGACATCAATAGTAAAGCTACATTTAGACCAGAGATGGTAGGCTCATCTTCCCATTCAGAATGTTTTAAATTGTACTGTTTTGTCTTTGGTAGTACATTTGACTTTTATATCATGCCAAGGGATTCTACGGCATCTGATCCTACTTTTTTACGTTAGATCCTTTGCACATTTGATGCCATAACTTGAGGAGTGAAAAGTTCTTAACAGGTTGCCCTGGGGATTTAGCAAACATTACCAGTACCATAATATTATAAGAGACAAAAGTACGAGGGACATACAGTGTGGCTGATCAAATGCAATATCACAACATGACAAGGTAGAAAATAACCCACAAGCATACCGCCTCACGGAGGGCATTCTGAGGTCAAAACGAGCCCTCTATCTAGAGGTGAGGAACACCTTTCCCTACCAGCACATTCTCAATGAGCGACATAAGCAAAGTGAAGATGGCAAGCTAACAATGTTCTAGCTATTTGCTGAGCACTACGAGCGCCAAATTCTCCAGCAATCTAAGTAGTTGTCAGAATAAGATCGATAAAAACATTGGCTAGCTAGTGATATTAACTAATTGGCGTTCACTGCACAGGTGTCTGAGCTTATATCGCTACCTGCCGGTAGCTAGCTAGCTAACTAACCTAACGTCAGCTACCTAGATAACGTTAGGTCGCTAGCACAGGAACCGAATACATGACTTGGAACTAAACATGTAATATTACATCTGGTTGTGAAACTTCAGTATAGATTATAATGTTCTATATCAAGAGCCATTGCTGCAGCAGATGTGTAATATTAGCTAGCTAGTTAGCTGGCTGCTCTCTGAAATCAAGCTAACGGCTAACTAGTGTAATGGCTAGCTTGCCGTGGCATAGGATACTCACCATGTTGATGCAGTTGTGCTGAAATGGACTTAACGGCGACAACTGTCACACTAAGCTCCCCGAGTCGGAAATCGAGCGGCGCGGAGCACATAAGCCTTTCTGAAGTTGGTGATATTTAAGAGTAATGCATTTATAAATTAAACTGCTGCAATTATATTTCAATGACCAATTCATTCAAGCTCGGTTTTCAACTGCAGTAGAGGTCATGCTAATACTCTGGGTATATAGGTGTCATTGGCTATGCCTGTTTACAGTGTGATCTATGTGGGTGTTACTTTTTTAAAAACTAAAGCCTAGAGCATTGTTTTTGATAAGAATATATTTAATATAAAACCATATTAACGGAAAATGAAATATATGGCATACTTTCTACTGTAATGTCTTTATTTTATCTAGGCATTTTAGAACATAAGAAATGTACCTAAGGACCCCTAGAACGGACGTGAAGGTACACGTGACTTTTCTTTTCACCGGTCTGTCAATGGATGAGTAACCTAGCAAGATCGAAGTGTTAAAACTAAAGAAGAATGTGTAGGGTTTTATAACTATTTTATTCGGCAGGTGAAGATTTTCTGGTATTTCTATGAAAAAATAAAATAATGTATGCACTAACTGTACGTCGCTCTGGATAAGAGCGTCTGCTAAATGACTAAAATGTAAAAAAAAAAAAGGTAATTACAAATTTGAAATGGCCTTATGCGCTACTCTAGTGAAGCCTATGGTCCTAATTTGGCATGATGAACTATTTAGTTTGGATGCAACATTTCAATAAATTGTTGAAAAGAAAACATATATGATTCTGTAGTAAGTGGCAGGTGGGGGTTTTGAGCCCCACCTGTTTAGCTAAAAATAAAACTTTTTTTGTGTGTTTTTTTGTTGCCTGTTTTGCATGTTATTTTGGCGCATATCAGTTTGCAAACAATGTAAAACAAAAAATAAAATAATTGAGTTAATAAAGCCGCATAGAAACATGGTCTATTTTTTTCTTTCTTGAGTAAGGCAGCTCCAAAATACAGGAGTTTCATCCTAGCTCAGTGCTTTCTGTGGTGGTGGGGCAGCCAGCGGAAAATATGGAGCGTAGGGGTTGGTAATGAGCTCGAATATTGAAGCCCCTTGGGTGCTGCCATAGAGTTACATTAGAAGGACCCATCCAAGAAGGCTCAAGGTCATTGGCCACAGAAAAAAATGACGTCAAATCACGTTATATCTACCTTAGCTTTGATTGGACCGATCATGTCAACATCAACATTTCAAAGTTTTAGCTGGCAAGCAAGCAGTCATCATCATGAATCAAGTCGATAATCTACTGGCAAATCCTTTTCAATCCTTGTCATATGAAGAGAAATTATAGATTAAACGTATCGGTGCTCATCAGCCATTGGACATAAACACTACACAACAAGTTGGAAATCACAAATTCAACAATGAGTGGTTTGGAAGGAGTCAGTGGCTAACTGCAAGCATTGCAAAGGAATCACTAGCCTGCTATTCAGTGGAGTGCGTGTGTGGTCCAAGTCTGGGTTTAAGGGTCTATTTTCCAAGTTTAAAAGGATAAACATTCAACACTGGCCATGCTGTCAATCCAGTATGACCTCTGCTGCATTCAAAACAACTGAAAATTCGGAACTGGGAAATCTCAGACTTCAGTGAGTTCAAGACAACTGGGAACTACTACTACTACTACTACAAACTGGGAACTACTACAAAACCATGGTGCTTGCCTACGGAGCTGTGAGGGGAACGGCACCTCCTTACCTTCAGGCTCTGATCAGACCCTACACCCAAACGAGGGCACTACGTTCATCCACCTCTGGCCTGCTAGCCCCCCTACCTCTACGGAAGCACAGTTCCCGCTCAGCCCAGTCAAAGCTATTCGCTGCTCTGGCACCCCAATGGTGGAACAAGCGCCCCCACGACGCCAGGACAGCGGAGTCACTGACCACCTTCCGGAGACACTTGAAACCCTACCTCTTTAAGGAATACCTGGAATAGTATAATAGTCATCCTTCTACCCCCCCTTTACTACCACTGTCTTTTGTCTAAACTAACATCTTACTTATTTCACCTGCTAGCACTGACTTGTTTAAAGAAATGTACTTATTGTGATCGAGATGTAGTTGTCCCTGATAGTAAGCTGTTAGCAGCCGGTGTGCTTCACCCTAATCATTTTGTCCCTTTTCCCCTCATAACTTAGCCTAATGTTCTGACTTGGTGGTGCACATGTAGCCTATAGCCTGCTTTAGAGAAATGTCATCATATTGTAAGAGCTTTCATTGTCTGCTCATATGCCCTCTTTATTTATCCTATGGTTCTGACTTGGTGTACAGGGAGAATACTGTAAGAACGGACCATGTTCTGAATTCCGTCACTGTACATTTCAAAAGTGCTGAACAAATAGTTATATTGACTACGTCCGCCCTAGCTCGAAATTGCGGATTGCCTCTTATCCCCTTGTCTTCCCCTTATGCCATAGTTTGTACATCTCAATTGTCATTAGAAACCACATTTGTTTAAGCAAGTCAGCCATATCAGCTGATAGTCAGGTGTAGCAGTGGTAACGTTTTGGGACTGCTGTTGGGACAGCTTTATGTAGACCCTAACAGTTTGTGGGCACTGTTTGTCACCATTATAGTGCAATTCATGTATTGTTTAGTGTTGTGTTGTTTAGTGGTTTTGCTGGCATGCATCTAACATATCTTTTTTGAGTTTGCCCCACCAAGATTTACATGCTAAAATCGCCACTGAGTAAGTGTACATCTGCTATTGGGGGTGCTTCGTGCTTACTGTACCTCATAAGTTAGCCTATTAATTCTGATAATTTAGTTTAGCTAATATGAAGGCCTAGGCATTGTAAACACTAGGCTAGTTCTAAGTGGTGCCACAGTACACATGACAAAAACATGACTGATTCAATTTATTTATTAGTCTTCAGCTACTTGAGTTGGACACTTTATTCTTGCATAAAACAGTGATACTGCACAATGACTCCACATCTAACCTAACTAGTGAATTCATGTCGGCTACACCTTTTTCCGTCTACCTCAGCAACCCCAGCAGTTCCTTCCATGTCTGCCCTGAACTGGGTTTGAACCAGGTATGCGCTGCACACATGCCAACCGTGCTAGCTGACAGATCAGGAGATTACTGTGGTCTGGCACTATGTGAGAGACAGTTGACTTTTAAGGCTGGTTTCCCAGACACAGATTAAGCCTAGGCCTGGACTAAAAAGCATCCTCAATAGAGAATCTCCATTGAAAGTCCATTTTAGTCCAGGACTAGGCTTAATCTGTGTCCAGGAAACCGGCATTTAGAGTTCAAGGAAGGTGACTTCACTAGCCAATGGCTCTGCTTCTAGCATGCCACATCTAACCCAGTAAGCACAATGGCATTGAAAAGATGTCTAAAAGGCATATTTTCCACACGTTGAAGTTAGGTTCATTTCAGGATCTGAAAGAAAGGTGAAAATGTGTATTTTCTAGGTGTTTAAAGTATGTATTTTCCATACGTTGAAAATACGTATTTCCCGGATGTTGAAATCAGGTTAATTTTTGGTTCTGAATGAAAGTTGAAAAATGTAATTTACATACGCTGACAATTTCCATTGGTTGTTAGCTTGTGGTGACTAAAGTTAGCTGAAGTTTGTCGTGGCTGTTGAAAGGAAACTGCACCCTGGATTACAGATTCTCCTGGCCCATAGACTACTTTCCGGGTGAGGAACCATCTAATGTCAAGTTGTAAAATAATTATTAATTCCCTGTTGCAGTGTGCATGTTGATTTTCTGAGTTGTTCGTTTTTTCTTGCCTTGTTGGTGTTGTGGAGTGGTTGACAGTGGGTCACATCCTTGTGTTGGGGGGAGGGGATAATTGGGATCTGGGTTGGCAGTGGTTGGATGGAGGTGGACGTTGTGGTGGTCGCTTCTGTGTCCAGGGTTGGCAAAGGGGTTGGGGCTGGATCCGGGAATGCTTGGGTTGGTGTTGGTGCTTGGGCCAGGACTGGAAGCAGTGCTGGTGCTGGGGCCGGGACTTAAAACTAAAGTGGCTAAAGTTAGCTGAAGTTTGTAGTGGCTGTTTAAAGAGAACTGAACCATGGGTCTGGTGCTGGGACAGGGGACCGGGAAACAGGAACCGGGAACCAGGAACCAGGAACTGGGAGCTGATCTTTGGTCCCTTCTCTGCGCATCATCTGGTGGTCTGGGCCCAGATTCACACAACTTTATTATGAAGAAATGTCTTCTTAAGTCCCATTTTTTCCTTAACTTTATACTTAAGAAGAAACGTACGAAAAGTTGCTATTCCTCAATAAAGTTATTGAAAATGTTCTGAAGTTTCTTCCTGTGTTTCTTCCTAAGAAAATAGTTTAGAATAAATGATATTCTTGAAATTAAAGTTATTGGATTTCTTCTTGGAAATGTTCTTAATTCCAAAATAGCTAAACCCTTGTCATAAACTCATGGAAGTGAGAAAATAAGATAGTGAAAGCAATTAACCAGTAATCTTAGTAAGAAATATGCTAACAGGATTTCCCTTGCAAGCTAGATAGCTAGCTCGGTTGCCTAGCGACAATCATCTTAAGAAGATAGTTAAGAAGTTCGTAAGAAGATATTTGAAAATTTTGTAAGAAAATCATAAATGTTTAAGAAATGTTTGAGGAATTGCACTTAACTATCTGATGAACTTCTATTTTTTTTAAGAAGCTTCTTAAGTTTTTGCGTAAGAAGTGTTTTGTGAATCTGGGCCCTGATGCTGGGACTGCTGCTGGAAACCAGGATATGGATTGGTGATGGGGCTGGATCTGCAGAGGGGAGGAAGGACAACCTGAGGAGCAAGCAGACACACAAGGAAGACCCAGAGGTCAGTGGTGGCACTCCCCTGTGGCCTGCTCGCTCCGGGTGCGGGACAAGGTCCGATCTTTGGTCCCTCCTCCGCGCCTCGTCTGGTGGTCTGGTGTTGGGACTTGTGCTGGAAACTGGGATCTTGATTTGTGCTGGATCTGCAGAGGGGAGAAAGGACAACCTGAGGAGCAAGCAAACGCACAACGGAGCCCTAGACCGGGGGGTCAGTGGTGGCACTACCCTGTGGTCTGCTCGCTCTGGGTGAAGGTCTGGTGTTTGGTACCTCCTCCGCGCCCCTTCAGGTGTTCTGTTGATGAGACTGATGCTGGAACTGCTGTTGGATCTGCAGAGTGGAGGAAGGACAACCTGAGGAGCGAGCAGACACACTTGGAAGCCGAAGACCCGGAGGTCAGTGATGGCACACCCTGTGGCCTGCTCACTCCGGGCGTAGGTCTAGATCTTTGGCCCCTCCTCCGCGCCTCTTCTGGTGTGGTGGTTCCGGGTTCTGGTCTGGTTCTATGAGCGGGATAGGTGTAGAGGGAGGAAGAGAGGGGTGGAGGGGGGATGGGGAGTATGTCCATCTGCTTGGGCTGTTGGAGGATGCAGCGGCGAAGCTTGACACTGGAGGCTGGAGGATAGAGGGAAAGAAACAGGGCCTCAGCCCGCTTGGCCATGCAGCACTCACAAACTGGTGGTAGATGTATTTTAGTGCTTCTGTGTGGGCAGTCTCTGTAAGTACCTTGTGCCGTCTATTTGGGAAATGGAGGCTGCCATGAACAGCCCTCCAAGGTCTGTCTTCCAGTTCCGGGGGTAGTGTCTCGGTAATGGTGATGGGTTTTTGGGGGGTATGGGGTTGATCATTCTGTTGCAGATTAAGTGTGTATAATTTTTAGTTTTTTTGTTTATTGCTAGGTATTACTGCACTGTTGGAGCTAGAAACACAAGCATTTCGTTGAGTCTTGACCCACCTCTCCACTGACTGCCTGGTGGCCCCCTGTACATTTACATTTACGTCAGTTAGCAGACGCTCTTATCCAGAGCGACTTACAGTTAGAGTGCATACATTTTTCATACTGGCCCCCCGTGGGAATCGAACCCACAACCCTGGCGTTGCAAACGCCATGCTCTACCAACTGAGCTACATGGGGCTGTACTGACTGGGTGGTGGGATGAGGGGGGATGGAAGGGGTGAAGTCGGCTCTGAGGTTCCGGGGGGCCTGTACAGAGGCTGGCTGGTTGGCTGCTGTGTGGGATCAGGGTCCTTGTGGGGCAGAGTGGGGGCGTCATGGGCAGTAGGGAACAGGGAGGAGGGATCTGGGCCTGTAAGGTCTATAAAGTCAAGGGGGGTCAGGGGCAGGAAAGATTACTACAAGCCCCACTCTGTTGATCTACATGCGTGCATGCACGTGTTTGAAGTGGGATTTTTGGAGTAGTGGAAACCTTTTGGTAACATAATATCCTCGCTGGTCCCATTCCCATTCAAAAGTGGGCGATAGCAAAGGTTTTTATTTTTGTCTTCTCATTTTGTAAACAACAAGGAAGAGTCGCTTTCCCTTGCTAGCTGGCTTTAGCCTGGCTAAAAAGATAGCAAGCTAGCTAGCGTTTTTAGCTTCCCACATCTCCATTTGAAATAATCAGATTTATAATTTAATAAAATGCCCTGGCAAATATTCTTATACTTGTCAGTGTAACCTTCAACATTATCCTAATTTGATATGCTGCTTCAATGTATTTGCTCCCATATCAGCAAAAAATAGAATGTCATAATGTTTTGTCAAGGACAAAAAAAACAGATGGCTATCTGTTTTAGCCTAGAATAACGTTATCACTTATAAACAAAGTACATTTTGGTCTGATTCTATAAGGCTACAATGTTGTTTGGTTTATTGTTTGAACAGTCGCTGAGCTTATATTTGGTTATCAATGCAAAATAGGCTACTTTGATGAATAGCCTATATAGCCTATAGATCAGATCAAGGAACCAAGCAACAACTCTTTCCCCACGGCAACGTAAGAAATGCTAAGTCGGGTCTCAATTTCCAGGTAGAATAAAACTGTGTTGAATGCTGGAATGTATTACCGGCTCTTTTGTGACGAAAAAATAACATTGCAACACTGCGCTGCGCTCCGTCGGCCCCGTCTATTTGTTCTCTGTAGATGCCTTAAGGGCATTGGAAGACGGATCTGGCCTACGGGGCTAGGGTGGAGGGATCAGGGGTGGTAAAGAGTGGCGGGGAGGTAGGGTGTGGTATACGGAATGGTCTTGGAGTGGGAGACGGTACCTCTGAGGGGGTGGGGGACTTCGGGGGCCTGCGTGCTGGCTTTGCTGGCTTTGCTGGTGTGTTGTTTTGTCTTCCTTTTCAGTTTTTTCGTCTGTCGTTTGGATTCTGTGTGTTCTGGCCTTTGTGGTTCTTCTTGTTGACTGTCAGAGGAGTAAAGGAATTGGGGGGGGCGGCGTCTTGGGTGGTGAAGGGGTGGGGGCCGTTTCTGGGATGTCTTGGTTGGGGGGTTGGACGCTGTGTGTGGGATGGTTTGGTTCTGGGTCTTTGACTGGTGGAGGGGATGGGGGGTTGGTGGATTTGGGATTTGGGTTAGTGGGGTTGGGTTTGGTGGTGTTGGCCCTTGCCCTGCCAGCGTAGGAACTGGGGCAGGTAGTGTAGAAGTGGCCCCCACAGGTTGCAGGGTTGTGTGGAGGTACAGTCTGAGGTGGAATGGTTGTCTTTACAGATTTTTCAAATGGTGGCTATGGCCCAGTTGGCTGCAGTTCCTTTACAGCTTGGGCATGCCGTAGTAGTGGACGGAGCCCCTGTTCCCCAGCTTGATGGTGCTAGGGCGGTGTTGGACACCGGCTACTCCAGTTGGGTCCGGTCTTAACTGAACCAACCATTTTCGTGCCCCAGTCTTTGTCTAGGACCTTCCTAGCCATTGACTTGAGGGTGGTGAACCTGCTTAACCAAAGTTGTATATCATAGTCCTGGAGGCATTCATTGTGAGGCTGTACTGTAACTTTCTTGTATTCTGTGTCAGGGTTATGCTCTGAATCTGTTAAACGGGGCTGAATCTTTGCAATTTCTGTATTTTAATCAAAACGGTTCTAGTAACTGGGGGGTCTTTAATTATTTCTGTGGCCCTGGGGGTTTCACCAGGCAGTTTAGGTCGTACGGCACATAGCCCATACCTCTCTGGAGAACTGCCCTGCTAAATTACAGGCGGGTCATGATTTTTGGTCTGCCGGTTGTTGTGCCGTTTTTGCTGCTCCTGCTGATCCCTGTCTATTGGTGGCTCTGTCCTCGGCAGCCTCCTCATTGGGGATTAGAGTCAACCTCACCACGTTGTAGTGACGCATCACGCCTGGGTTAACCCAAGTCATCTTCAGGTGGGGGTGGGAGGGCAATCTAAATATCTGCAGTGATTCATAGTAGGCATACTTTGTCTCAACATGACTTGTGTCATGTATGCTTACCATTGATATCAAAGGGGGGGAGGTGTTGGCAGTGTGAATGTGCATCTGTCATCTTCAGGTGGGGAAATGGGGATTTGGAGAAAGAGGGTTGGAAGGGTGTTGTCTGGTCTGGTCGTTGGAACCAAAACAAGAATGCAACATACAGTGCCTTGCAAAAGTATTCATCCCCCTTGGCGTTTTTCCTATTTTGTTGCATTACAACCTGTAATTTAAATTGATTTTTATTTGGATTTCATGTAATGGACATACACAAAATAGTCCAAATTGGTGAAGTGAAATTTAAAAAAATAACTTGTTTCAAAAAATTATACAAAATAAATAACGGAAAAGTGGTGCGTGCATATGTATTCACCCCCTTTGCAATGAAGCCCCTAAATAAGATCTGGTGCAACCAATTACCTTCAGAAGTCACATAATTAGTTAAATTAAGTCCACCTGTGTGAAAGTCTAAGTGTCACATGATCTCAGTATACATACACCTGTTCTGAAAGGCCCCAGAGTCTGCAACACCACTAAGCAAGTAGTACAGATCAGGGTTGGGTTATAAAAAAATATCAGAAACTTTGAACATCCCACGGAGCACCATTAAATCCATAATTAAAAAATGGAAAGAATATGGCACCACAACAAACCTGCCAAGAGAGGGCTGCCCACCAAAACTCACAGACCAGGCAAGGAGGGCATTAATCAGAGAGGCAACAAAGAGACCAAAGATAACCCTGAAGGAGCTGCAAAGCTCCACAGCGGAGATTGCAGTATCTGTCCATAGGACCAATTTAAGCCGTACACTCCACAGAGCTGGGCTTTACGGAAGAGTTGCCAGAAAAAAGCCATTGCTTAAAGAAAAAAATAAGCAAACACGTTTGGTGTTCGCCAAAAGGCATGTGGGAGACTCCCCAAACATATGGAAGAAGGTGCTCTGGTCAGATGATACTAAAATTGAGCTTTTTGGCCATCAAGGAAAACACTATGTCTGGTGCAAACCCAACACCCCGAGAACACCATCCCCACAGTGAAGCATGGTGGTGGCAGCATCATGCTGTCGGGATGTTTTTCATCAGCAGGGACTGGGAAACTGGTCAGAATTGAAGGAATGATGGATGGCGCTAAATACAGGGAAATTATTGAGGGAAACCTGTTTCATTCTTCCAGAGATTTGAGACTGAGACAGAGGTTTACCTTCCAGCAGGACAATGACCCTAAGCATACTGCTAAAGCAACACTTGAGTGATTTAAGGAGAAACATTTATATGTCTTGGAATGGCCTAGTCAATGCCCAGACCTCAATCCAATTGAGAATCTGTGGTATGACTTAAAGATTGCTGTACACCAGCAGAACTGATCCAACTTTAAGGAACTGGAGCAGTTTTGCCTTGAAGAATGGGCAAAAATCCCAGTGGCTAGATGTGCCAAGCTTATAAAGACATACCCCAAGAGACTTGCAGCTGTAATTGCTGCGAAAGGTGGCTCTACAAAGTATTTACTTTTAAGGGGGGGGGGGGGGGTGAATAGTTATGCACGCTCAAGTTTTCTGTTTTATTGTCCTATTTGTTGTTTGTTTCCCCCAAAAAAATATTTTGCATCTTCAAAGTGGTAGGCATGTTGTGTAAATCAAATGATAGAAATCCCCCAAAAATCTATTTTAATTCCAGGTTGTAAGGCAACAAAATAGGAACTTTTGCAAGCCACTGGATAATACTTAAAACTTTTAAACTGGCAGCAATGATGTTCAATGTTGTTCAAACTACATAATAAACCAACAGACCACTTGAACTACAATAACATTCTCAATAACAGTTACAGAAGTATTTCTTTCTTACAATGACTGTGATATGTTTTTTTGTTGTTGTTATTGAATGCACTGACTGTAATCACTCTGGATAAGAATGTCTGCTGAATGATCAAAATGGAAATGTTAAAAACAAACACTTGCAAAGCATGCTGGGTATTATTCTAAAAAGCTCCGCCCCCAAACATGTACAATTTTGGTCGGTCCGGATGTCTAGGCTATGTTTCACAAGTTTGAACAGCACAGTGCAGTACGGCAAAGTTCAGTACAGTAGAGCACAGTACAGTACAGTACGGTAATGGACAGTAGAGGTTTATTCAGTAGAGTACAATTGAGTACAGTACAATAGATTTTAATTCAGTAGAGTAGAGTACAGTACAGTATGGTTTAATTCAATACAGTAGAGTTTATTTCAGTAGAGTACATTACAGTAGTGTAGTAAGGGTACAATACAGTACACTATACCAGACTGGACCAAATATGAACCAATTATAGAAGTCTATATTTGGTCCAAACCAAGGCCTGGACCAAATCTGAACCAAACATAGAGCTCTATGTTTGGGGAAAATCAATGCCGGTCCGGACCAAATCTGAACCAAACATAGTGTCACGTCTCCTCCCGTTGCTCCCCTCCGGCGCTCTGATTCGCCGGTCTACTGAGCCACCGGTCTGAGCGCACCACCTCGGCAACACCGGAAAGGAAACCAAATGCACCCTAATCACCTCCAGCGCACCTGCACCTCATCATCTCATCGCCACCCCTATTTAGCCCTGGACTGTTCTGTATTATGTTGTGTGTGATTGTTTAGGGTTGTGTCGTTTACTCTCTCTTTGTTATTCTCTTTCTTATTATGAAGTAAACCTTGACCTTGTTAATTCCTGCATCTGCGTCCTGCCTCTTCGTATATCAGTACTCATCACAGAATCACACACCACGAAAATGGATGCAGCAGGAGTTTCCCAGTGCCTCGACCAGCACCAGCAGCAGCTTGTCCAGTTGAATGCTCCAAACTCTGCATAATCTGCCCAACGCTCCGGTTCCACCTCAGGGAACGGCGAGTGCATCCAATCCACCTGTTCCCATGCTATCACCCACGTCTGCGGGAACCCTCGCCCTACCGGAGCGCTATGACGGTAAAACTACTAAATGTAGCTGCTTCCTGCTACATGTTTCACTTTATCTGGCGTGTCAGCCTGGGGCATATCCATCTGACCAAGCCAGGATAGCGTTGGTGATTTTGTAACTTAAAGGAAAGGCGCTGGATTGGGCTACGGCAGTCTGGGAAGGAGAGGAGGCAGTAGCGCATCCCTACCCCACCTTCCTCGCTCGGTTCAGGGCCGTGTTTGATCATCCCACGGAGGGAAAGGACGGGGCTGAGCGTCTCCTTCATCTACAACAGAAAGAGGGACCCGCGTCCGAGTACGCTCTGAGCTTTCTCACGGTGGCGGTGTCTTCCGGCTGGAATGAGCGTACTCTGCGCACGGCCTTCAGGAGAGGCTTACGGGAGGACATTAAGACGGAACTCGTATGTCGGGACAATGAGATGGACCTTGATACCCTCATAACCATCCATCTTGACGACATGTTGAGAGAGAGACAGCGTTCCCAAAACCTCCCGGAGCCTCTACGCTCACCCCATCTAAGCTATGGAAGCCGCCCTGCTTCCGAGTCCTCACCCATGGAGGTGGGCAGCACCCCCTACACCACCACGGACCACAGATCTCCTGGCGGCTCCCTATCTAGGCGGTGTGACTCCCGTCGCCACTCTGTGAGTGTTCCGTCATCTCCTATCACAAAACCATTGATTTTAGTTCCCATAACGGTGACTGGTTATTCCTTCTCTTCCATTTCTACTGCAATGATAGATTCCGGATCAGCGGGGAACCATATAGATAGGGAGCTGGTCTCTAAATGGGGGTTGCCCACCGTGCCACTGCCATATCCGCTACACGTCACGTCACTGGACAATAAACCCCTTGGATCAGGTACCATTACGCACTTCACTCTCCCCATCACCATCACCATTTCCACACTACCGGAGCACCACGAGGAGCTGTCATTCCATATTGTCACGTCACCCCTTCATCGGATCGCCATTGATCTGCTGGAGGGACAACACCCCCCGAAGAGTCACTTTTACCCCCTTTCCATGGTGGAGACTGAGGCGATGGAGAAGTATGTGGTGGAGACCCTGAAACAGGGGTTCATCAGACGCTCTACCTCTCCTGCCTCTGCCAGCTTCTTCTTCGTTGCCAAAAAAGACGGAGGACTGAGTACAGTCACAACCAAGTACCGGTACCCCTTCCCTCTGGTTCCGTCGGCCATCAAGCAGCTACGAGGGGCCCGGTACTTTACCAAGTTGGAAATGAGGATTGCCTACAACCTGATCCGAATCCGAGAAGGAGATGAGTGGAAGACTGCATTCAGCACTACCTCAGGCCACTATGAATACTGTGTCATGCCCTACGGCCTCACCAACGCACCTTCTGTGTTCCAGTCCTTCGTCAATGACGTGTTCCGGGACATGCTGAGTAGACAGGTGGTGGTGTACATCGACGATATCCTGATCTACTTGGTTACATTCAAGGAGCACGTCAGGGACGTCTGAGCTGTCCTACTCCGCCTACGGGAACACAGCCTGTTGGTGATGGGGTAGAAATGTGAATTCCAGTAATAGGCCATCTCCTTCCTGGGATACTGGATCAGTCCTCAGGGGGTGTTCATAGAAGGAGTGAAGACGGACGCCGTCAGGTAATGGCCAGTTCCCACCACCATCAACAGCCTACAGAGCTTCCTGGGCTTCGCCAATTTCTACCGGCGTTTCATCAGGTCCTTCAGCTCCATAGCCGCGCCGCTCACCTCTCTCCCTAAGTGTGGGCATCAGATGCTGGCCTCGAACCCTGAGGCTGACGCTGTCTTCAAGAGTCTGAAGGAGAGGTTCACCACAGCGCCCCATCCTAAAATACCCAGATCCATCTCGTCCTTTCATCCTGGAGGTGGACGCATTGGAGGAGGGCGTGGGTGCGGTCCTCTCCCAGCGGCATGGTAAGCCAGAGAAAATGTATCCCTGTGCCTTTTTCTCTAAAAAGTTTACCCCTGCAGAGAGGAACTATGGAGTTGGAGACAGGGAGCTGTTGACGGTGGTCCTCGCTCTGGAGGAATGGAGACGCTGGCTGGAGGGCGCAGTCCATACATTCCGGATTCTTACTGATCACCGGAATTTGGAGCACATATGGGCAGCGAAACGGATGAACTCTCGTCAAGCCAGGTGGGCCCAATTTCTCACTCGCTTCCAATTCATTCTGTCCTACCGCCCAGGATCCCAGAATGTGAAATCCGACGAACTCTCCAGGATGTTCCATACCGGAGAAAGGAAGGATCTGGGGGGTCCTATCCTGCCCTCGTCTCTCATTGTTGCACCTGTTGTTTGGGATGTGGATGAAGACATCCGCCTGGTGGCTCAGGAGGACCCAGCGCCTGCCAACGCCCCTCCGGGTTGCGTGTATGTACCCACCAGTGTCCGTGACCGCCTGCTGATCTGGGCGCACGCCACCCTTATGGCAGGGCACTCTGGTAACCTGCATTCTCTAGCCCCAAAATACTGGTGGCCCACCTTGGCTTCTGATGTCTCCCGCTATGTCAACTCCTGTTCCGTATGTGCCCAAACGAAGACACCCCGTAATGCCCCGGCAGGCAAACTAGTTCCTCTCCCAGTGCCTCAGCGACTTTGGTCACACCTGTCCATAGACTTTGTCACTGACCTTCACCACAGTCATGGTGGTCGTATATCAGTTCTCCAAACCATGCCGTTTTTTGCCACTAACTTGTATTCCTTCTGCTCTCCAGGTCGCTGAGGTCCTGTTCCAACAGGTCTTCCGGCATTATGGCCTTCCGGAGGACATCGTCTCGGACCGTGGCCCCCAATTCACCTCCTGAGTGTGGAAGGCTTTCCTTGATAAGATCGGGGCCATGGCCAGCTCCACTTCCAGGTATAGGCCTCAGTCGAATGGCAGGTGGAGTGCATGAACCAGGAGCTGGGGAGGTTTCTTCTTTGCCACTGTCAGGACCGGCAGGGTGAGTGGGCGAGGTTTCTTCCCTGGGCAGAATATGCCCAGAACTCTCTCGTTCACTCCTCCATGGGGCTCACTCCCTTCCAGTGCGTCCTGGGGTACCAGCCGGCCCTGGCCCCTTGGACACCCAGCCAGACCGATGCGCCCGCTGTCGACGAGTGGTTCCACTGGGACGCTGCCCATGTCCATCTCCAGAGGGCCATTCGTCGGCAGAAGGACCAAGCCGACCGCCACCGCAGTGAGGCCCCTGTATTCCAGCCTGGTGATCGTGTACTGCTGTCCACAAAAAACCTCCCTCTCCGCCTGCCCTGCAAGAAACTGAGCCCCCGGTTTGTGGGGCCGTTTAAGGTCCTCCGGCAGATAAATGAGGTATCATACCGGCTGCTCCTTCCCCCTCACTACCGTGTCACACCCACTTTTCATGTGTCTTTCCTCAGGCCGGTGGTTCCTGGTCCTCTGGCGGATGCCGTCCTCCGGGTACACCTCCTCCGCACCTGGACATTGACAGGAGTCCAGCGGATGCGGTGAGGGACCTGCTGGACTCCAGGTTCCGTGGGGGACGGCTCCATTACCTGGTGGACTGGGAGGGGTATGGTCCTGAGGAGAGGAGCTGGGTTCCGGCTGGGGACGTTCTGGACACCAACCTAATTCGGGACTTCCACCGTCGCCGCCCTGACCGGCCCGCTCCTCATCGTTGAGGTCGTCCTCCTGGCCGGCGACGTCCTGCGGCTGGAGCCATGTGTCCGGGGGTGGTACTGTCACGTCTCCTCCCGTTGCTCCCCTCCGGTGCTCTGATTTGCCGGTCTACTGAGCCACCGGTCTGAGCCCACCACCTCAGCAACACCGGAATGGAAACCCAACGCACCCTAATCACCACCAGTGCACCTACACCTCATCATCTCATCACCACCCCTATTTAGCCCTGGACTGTTCTGTATTATGTTGTGTGTGTGATTGTTTAGGGTTGTGTCGTTTACTCTCTCTTTGTTATTCTCTTTCTTATTATTAAGTAAATCTTGACCTTTTTAATTCCTGCATCTGCGACCTGCCTCTTCGTATATCAGTACTCGTCACACATACAGTGAGGGAAAAAAGTATTTGATCCCCTGCTGATTTTGTACGTTTGCCCACTGACAAAGTAATGATCAATTTATAATTTTAATGGTAGGTTTATTTGAACAGTGAGAGACAGAATAACAACAAAAAAATCCAGAAAAACGCATGTCAAAAATGTTATAAATTGATTTGCATTTTAATAAGGGAAATAAGTATTTGACCCCTCTCAATCAAAAAGATTTTTCTGGCTCCCAGGTGACTTTTATACAGGTAACGAGCTGAGATTAGGAGCACACTCTTAAAGGGAGTGCTCCTAATCTCAGCTTGTTATCTGTATAAAAGACACCTGTCCACAGAAGCAATCAATCAATCAGATTCCAAACTCTCCACCATGGCCAAGACCAAAGAGCTCTCCAAGGAAGTCAGGGACAAGATTGTAGACCTACACAAGGCTGGAATGGGCTACAAGACCATCGCCAAGCAGCTTGGTGAGAAGGTGACAACAGTTGGAAGAATGGAAGAAATATAAAAGAACTGTCAATCTCCCTCGGCCTGGGGCTCCATGCAAGTCTCACTTCGTGGAGTTGCAATGATCATGAGAACGGTGAGGAATCAGCCCAGAACTACACGGGAGGATCTTGTCAATAATCTCAAGGCAGCTGGGACCATAGTCACCAAGAAAACAATTGGTAACACACTACGCCGTGAAGGACTGAAATCCTGCAGCGCCCGCAAGGTCCCCCTGCTCAAGAAAGCACATATACAGGCCCGTCTGAAGTTTGCCAATGAACATCTGAATGATTCAGAGGAGAACTGGGTGAAAGTGTTGTGGTCAGATGAGACCAAAATTGAGCTCTTTGGCTCAACTCAACTCGCCATGTTTGGAGGAGGAGGAATGCTGCCTATGACCCCAAGAACACCATCCCTACCGTCAAACATGGAGGTGGAAACATTATGCTTTGGGGGTGTTTTTCTGCTAAGGGGACAGGATAACTTCACCGCATCAAAGGGACAATGGACGGGGCCATGTACCGTCAAATCTTGGGTGAGAACCTCCTTCCCTCAGCCAGGGCATTGAAAATGGGTCATGGATGGGTATTCCAGCATGACAATGACCCAAAACACACGGCCAAGGCAACAACTGAGTGGCTCAAGAAGCTGCACATTAAGGTCCTGGAGTGGCCTAGCCAGTCTTCAGACCTTAATCCCATAGAAAATCTGTGGAAGGAGCTGAAGGTTCGAGTTGCCAAACGTCATGCTCGAAACCTTAATGACTTGGAGAAGATCTGCATAGAGGAGTGGGACAAAATCCCTCCTGAGATGTGTGCAAACCTGGTGGCCAACTACAAGAAACGTCTGACCTCTGTGATTGCCAACAAGGGTTTTGCCACCAAGTACTAAGTCATGTTTTGCAGAGGGGTCAAATACTTATTTCCCTCATTAAAATGCAAATCAATTTATAACATCTTTGACATGTGTTTTTCTGGATTATTTTGTTGTCATTCTGTCTCTCACTGTTCAAATGAACCTACCATTACAATTATAGACTGATCATGTCTTTATCAGTGGGCAAACGTACAAAATCAGCAGGCGATCAAATACTTTTTTCCTTCACTGTAGACCAAAGATCAACTGGTCTGGACTGCACCAAAAAATTACGTTGCCGTCAGTCAGTGCTTAGTGGAACTACCTAGCCATTTAATACCGGCTACACTTTCACCAGTGTCAGCCCACACCTAACACAATGCTAGCATAGTGTAAGCTCTGACTTTGACTCTGCATGTCTGCAGAAATGGCTGCCATAACAAGTCATTGCTACTACGAGGATATTCTTCAACAGTGTTTGTATTTATTAGGGATCCCCATTAGCTGCTCTTTCTGGGGTCCAAATACATTACGGCACTTATCACACATAAAACAAACTATAAAACAGTACATCATATAACATTATTACACCACTACATATCTACAATACAAAATGTATAATACCACCATACAACAATATTACAATGTACGTGTGTAGAGTGCGTGTGCT
This sequence comes from Coregonus clupeaformis, assembly GCF_020615455.1. Classification (NCBI taxonomy): domain Eukaryota; kingdom Metazoa; phylum Chordata; class Actinopteri; order Salmoniformes; family Salmonidae; genus Coregonus; species Coregonus clupeaformis. Next base: position 15,596,493 of record NC_059209.1, read on the forward strand.
GTCTGTCTGTCTGTGTGTGTGTGTGTCTCTTCACAGTCCCCTCTGTTCCATAAGATTTATTTATATGGTATTTTTTTAAAATCTGATTCTACTGCTTGGCTTTATGTAGTACTGTGTGCCTCCTATTGTCTGTTCTGGACTTGGGGATTGTGAAGAGACCTCGGTTGGCATGTCTTGTGGGGTATGCATGGGTGTCCGAGCTGTATGCTAGTAGTTTAAACAGACACCTCGATGCATTCAGCTTGTCAACACTTTTTACAAAAACAAGTAGTGATGAAGTAAATCTCTCCTCCACTTTGAGCCATGAGAGATTGACATGCATATTACTAATGTTAGCGCTCCGTGTACATATAAGGGGCAGCCGTGCTGCCATGTTCTGAGCCAATTGTAAGTCCCTCTTTGTGGCACCCAGAGTATGTGAGCGGAGTTGAGTGGTTGGAAATCCTGCTCATTGCTCATGTGCTTACTCACCGCTCTGGATGTGAAAAAAATCATAATTTAACCAACACCCATCTATTTTTGTGACTACCTGGATCTACCATTTGGTTTTGAAGTATTGAAACCAAACCACATGATTTGAATGAAAAGTACAGTATTGGAATAAACATGAAAAGGTGAAATGTAAGAAGCACACATCATTTCAACTAGGCTACATGTCATATTAAACAGCATATAAACACTCTAAATAGGTCAGGAGCCAGACAGTGAGCCTAAGAAGGAACGAAAATGAATTATTTAGGCTATATTATTTCAATTATTTCAAGGCTATAGCCTACAAAGAAATACATTGTGAAGCATTTGTGAGTGCGACACAATAGGCTGGTAGGGACATAAAACGCTCAGCATTTAAACAACATTTCATTGTATTAAATCTTTGTAGTCTATAAATTGCATGTATAGGCTGTGACTTACTTAGAATTAAATCATATTTAAAATATCTGATGTATTTGTTTATAAATACAATGATACAATTATCTACCCACCTCGTTCCTTTCTTTTAGCATGTGCGTGTAATAAGTACACCATCATGCTTTCGGGATATGTGTCTTTTCAGATTCCACAATGATTATTTAGTTGTGGACACTACATCACCACACTCCCTCTCTTACGCTTGGTCCTCATCTTTGTAAGTCACCTTGATTTTGTACCTGTGTGTTTTATCAGTTTCTTTATGAAAATATTTAGCGAACTCCATGACAGTAGCTAAAGCGAGGGGCTATAGCAGAACACAAGTAGACTACAAATGCAGGCTGGGCCGGGCATGCCCTGAGCTCGTGAAGTGAGTTCTACTGGAGCGCTACTGGAGCGAAATTGGTGCGGGCGAGAAGGCCGACGCTCCAGCCTTTGGGAATCTCGTTCCGCTCCAGTCAAATTGGGCACAAACTGCTCCTCGCTCCATTTCCGCTCCGCTCACATACTCTGGTGGCACCTGACCACACGACTGAACAGTAGTCCAGGTGCGACAAAACTGGGGCCTGTAGAACATGCCTTGTTGATTGTGTTGTTCAGAAGGCAGAGCAGCACTTTATTATGGACAGACCTCCCCATCTTAGCTACTGTTGTATCAACATGTTTTGACTATGACAGTTTACAATCCAGGGTTATTCCAAGCAGTTTAGTCACCACAATTTCCACATTATTCATTACAAGATTTAGATGAGGTTTAGTGAATGATTTGTCCCAAATACAATGCTTTTAGTTTTTGAAATATTTAGGACTAACTTATTCCTTGCCACCCATTCTGAAACTAACTGCAGCTCTTTCTTAAGTGTTGCAGTCATGTCAGTCACTGCAGTAGCTGACGTGTATAGCGTTGAGTCATCCGCGTACATAGACACTTTACTCAAAGCCAGTGGCATGTCATTAGTAAAGATTGAAAAAAGAAATGGGCCTAGACAGCTGCCCTGGGGAATTTCTGATTCTACCTGGATTATGTTGGAGAGCCTTCCATTAAAGAACAGCCTCTATGTTCTGTTAGACAGGTAATCTTTTGTCCACAATATACAGTAGCTGGGGGTGTAACGCCATAACACATACGTTTTTCTAGCAGCAGACTATGATCGATATTTTATTTATTTATTTAACCTTTATTTAACCAGGTAAGCCAGTTGAGAACAAGTTCTCATTTACAACTGCGACCTGGCCAAGATAAAGCAGTAATGTCAGAAGCTGCACTGAAGTCTAACAAAACAGCCCCCACAATCTGTTTATCATCAATTTATCTCAGCCAATCATCAGTCATTTGTGTACATGCTGTGCTTGTTGAATGTCCTTCCCTATAAGCGTGCTGAAAGTCTGTTGTCAATTTGTTTACTGTAGAATACCATTGGATCTGGTCAAACACCATTTTTTCCAAAGGTTTACCAAGGTGTTGGTAACAGGCTGATTGGTCGGCTATTTGATCCAGTAAAGGGGGCTTTACTATTCTTAGGTAGCGGAAGGACTATTGCTTCCCTCCTGGAGGCACACACTTTCTAGTAGGCTTAGGTTGAAGCTATGGCAAATAGGAGTGGCAATATTGTCCGCTATTATCCTCAGTAATTTTCCATCTAAGTTGTCAGATCCCGGTGGCTTGATGGACAACAATAATGTTTTCACATGCTTGTCTTTCATAATTTGGTCAGTTATACTTGGATGTGTAGTGTCGACGTTTGTTGCTGGCATGTCATGCCTAAATTTGCTAATCTTCCCAATGAAAAAATCATTAAAGTAGTTGGCAATATCAGTGGGTTTTGTGATGAATGAGCCATCATATTTAATGAATGGTGGAGCTGAGTTTGCCTTTTTGCCCAAAATGTCATTTAAAGTGCTCCAAAGCTTTTTACTACCATTCTTTATATAATTTATCTTTGTTTCACAGTATAGTTTCTTATTCTTCTTTTTATTCAGTTTAGTCACATGATTTCTCAATTTAAAGCACGCCAATCGGTTGTGCAGACAGATTTATTTGCCATTCCTTTTGCCTCATCCCTCTCAACCTTACAACTTTTCAATTCCTCATCATTCCAAGGGGATTTAACAGTTTTTTTTCTTAATGGTAAATGCTGCACCATGTTCAAGAGGGTCCAATTCAAATCTTACCCTGGAGGTCCAAACTACTGCTGGTCTTCTGTTCTACCTGATAATTAATTGCACCTACCTGGTGTTCCCAGGTCTAAATCAGTCCCTGATTTAAAAGCAGTGTTACTGGCTTCGAGGTCCATATTTCAGTTTGAAGGGCCTACTCGTATCCTTTCCATAATGAATAAGTGTAAACATATGGCTCATGTTTAGGACTTAAGAAGCAACACAATTACAATACTGTATTTTTCCACCAGTCTAGATCATTTCTTTTGTAGATTTCATCATTCATACAGTGAGCGAAAAAAGTATTTGATCCCCTGCTGATTTTGTACGTTTGCCCACTGACAAAGACATGATCAGTCTATAATTTTAATGGTAGGTTTATATGAACAGTGAGACACAGAATAACAACAAAAAAATCCAGAAAAACGCATGTCAAAAATGTTATGAATTGATTTGCATTTTAATGAGAGAAATAAGTATATGACCCCTCTGCAAAACATGACTTGGTGGCAAAACCCTTGTTGGCAATCACAGAGATCAGACGTTTCTTGGAGTTGGCCACCAGATTTGCACACATCTCAGGAGGGATTTTGTCCCACTCCTATTTGCAGATCTTCTCCAAGTCATTAAGGTTTCGAGGCTGACGTTTGGCAACTCGAACCTTCAGCTCCCTCCACAGATTTTCTATGGGATTAAGGTCTGGAGACTGGCAAGGCCACTCCAGGACCTTAATGTGCTTCTTCTTGAGCCACTCCTTTGTTGCCTTGGCCGTGTGTTTTGGGTCATTGTCATTGATTTCCAATGCCCAGGCTGAGGGAAGGAGGTTCTCACCCAAGATTTAATGGTACATGGCCCCGTTCATCGTCCCTTTGATGCGGTGAAGTTGTCCTGTCCCCTTAGCAGAAAAACACCCCCATAGCATAATGTTTCCACCTCCATGTTTGACGGTGGGGATGGTGTTCTTGGGGTCATAGGCAGCATTCCTCCACCTCCAAACACGGCGAGTTGAGTTGAGCCAAAGAGCTCGATTTTGGTCTCATCTGACCACAACACTTTCACCCAGTTCTCCTCTGAATCATTCAGATGTTCATTGGCAAACTTCAGACGGCCCTGTATATGTGCTTTCTTGAGCAGGGGGACTTTGCGGGCGCTGCAGGATTTCAGTCCTTCATGGTGTAGTGTGTTACTAATAGTTTTCTTGGTGACTATGGTCCCAGCTGCCTTGAGATCATTGACAAGATCCTCCCATGTAGTTCTGGGCTGATTCCTCACCGTTCTCATGATCATTGCAACTCCACGAGGTGAGATCTTGCATGGAGCCCCAGGCCAAGGGAGATTTACAGTTATTTTGTGTTTCTTCCATTTGCAAATAATCGCACCAACTGTTGTCACCTTCTCACCAAGCTGCTTGGCGATGGTCTTGTAGCCCATTCCAGCCTTGTGTAGGTCTACAATCTTGTCCCTGACATCCTTGGAGAGCTCTTTGGTCTTGGCCATGGTGGAGAGTTTGGAATCTGATCGATTGATTGCTTCTGTGGACAGGTATCTTTTATACAGGTAACAAGCTGAGATTAGGAGCACTCCCTTTAAGAGTGTGCTCCTAATCTCAGCTCGTTACATGTATAAAAAACACCTGGGAGCCAGATATCTTTCTGATTGAGAGGGGGTCAAATACTTATTTCCCTCATTAAAATGCAAATCCATTGATAACATTTTTGACATGCGTTTTTCTGGATTTTTGTTGTTGTTATTCTGTCTCACACTGTTCAAATAAACCTACCATAAAAATTATAGACTGATCATTTCTTTGTCAGTGGGCAAACTTACAAAATCAGCAGGGAATCAAATACTTTTTTCCCTCACTGTATATGTTACCCTAACAGTAGGGGAAGATAGTATACAGCCTAGTACAAGACAGTATGGAACGTTAGCCTAAACAATCTGCATAGTGTTGCTAAATTATGGATTGATACGCTGTGGCCTACAGTCATTGCGTATTGAGTTATCAACAAGTCTACATTTGTTTCTTCACTTCATAATCTAAAAGCAATCTAAATATCTGCAGTGATTCATAGTAGGCCTACTCTCAGTCTCAATATGACTTGTGTCATGTATGCTTACCATTGTTATCAAAGGGTGGGAGATGGGAGGAGGTGTTGGGAGTGTGAATGTGCATCTGCATGGGGTGTGCTGCCAGCTTTAGGGCGTGCGCGAGTATGTATTTGCACATGCGCATATGTTCATTTGCCAGTCCAGAGCCCTCCTCTCTTATTGCAGGGATCCCCACCCCCATTATGCATGACTGCAGCCCCCAGTGGCATACAGACATGTGCACGCACACACACACAAACACACACACACACACACACACAGCAGGAGAGTCCCTGTCTCTCAATCTGCCACGTCGCTCATTTCCCTTGTTAAGAAATCACATCTCCCCGTGAGGGCCTCAGGCCTGAATTGAGCTCAATGTGTTGTAATATAAAGTTAGCAGAGAAAGCAATTAATTGTCATATGCATACGCCACAAGTTCTATACATACATATTTCATATATAGGGCATGGTTATTTAAAATGTGATACTTTTCTGACAGTGTACTGTGACTTGGTGACAATAACATGTTACATTCGTAATGAAAAGCAATGCTCTATATTGTATTGTGTCCATGTTGTAAGCCCCTATCCAGTCAGCAGCTCTGTCATTGCTAGAACATGGACTGTAGTCTCTGTGGGACAGAGGAGTTCTGTTCTTAACACAGCCCAGATCTCAACTGTAGTTTTATTTTTAGATGAAACATAATAGTCGTCATCCAGTGTGTACTGTTGAGTTTCAAACTCGTTCATGATTTTAATCCATATGACATCTCCCCCGTGTCTCCTGCTCTTTTGAGTTCCCACTCACGAGCCCTGCAAGATAAATAAAGCTGATAGAAATATTACAGTAAAACCTCTGCATTGTCAATCAAACACACTCATTGCGCAATGTCACACTTTTTGGTATTTGAAAGCTGGTGCGCATTATACATCATTTCCTTCTTTTATTTATCAAACAACAGTTTGAAATGCATGCTACTGATCTCAGCAGTATACTGCCTCTGAGCGGAAGAAAATGGAACAAAAAAGGAGGTGTTGGGAGTGCAGACTATGAAAATGGTTCGGAGAGGAATTTTGAAGTCTCTTTGGTGTAGCGCCTCCTTCCCCATTCGCTCTAATCTACAAGAATGCAAATTAAAATTCAAATATAAATACTACTGAATAATTTATGTATTGAATTCCTTAACGCAAACCAAGAGCTTTCTACTTAAACAGAATAATGTAGCTTTGGAGCACCCATTTGTTTTTGCCATAGCAATGCAGCATACAAATGGTTCTGCTTGACAATTTGGCAGAAGCTGCACATGCAAAAATCTACTCATGAACTTCATAAATACATGCTTCTGAATTGTATTATTGTGTGACAGGCTGTGTTTTTGTTGTGCTGTAATCAATCTGACCTGATCTCTACCATACCTGAATGCTAGTAGGTCTACTGGACATACTAAGGAGCGGACATACAGACCCTCTATTTCATGACTTTCTTGTACAACATTTAGCTGTATTTTAAATCCACTGTCATTGCTTGGAGGGGAATGGCCATTTGTTTTGAATATTATATACTTAATTTTTCCTCACAAATGTTTTGTGAGTTTTCTGTAGCATGAGGTCATTGTAGCAATTGAAACATTTGGGTTATTTTAATATTATGTGCCTCTGCTATTGAAAATGTCAATATGTAAATGTAACTTATCACCACTGGTGACTTTTGCTCCTCACCATCTGATGCTAGCTCTGCATGATACAACACCGCAAGTGGAAACTTTCAATGCCCTTCCTTGGACCCTGTGCTAAAATAAGCTTCACCTTCAATTATACACTATTCCACCACACATCCACTATTCAGTAGGCTATATAGTTTCCTATTTCAGGCAATAAAAAATACTTCAGAAAGTATTCATACCCCTTGACTTATTCCACATGTTGTTATTACAGCATAAATTCAAAATTGATTAAATATATTTAATTTCTCACCCATCTACACACAATACCCCATAATGGCAAAGTGAAAACATGATTTTAGACATGTAATTTTTTTTCTTGAAAATGAAATACAGAAATGTCTCATTTACATAAGTATTCACACCCCTGAGTCAATACATATTAGAATCACCTTTGGCAGCGATTATAGCTAGCTGTGAGTCTTTCTGGGTAAGTCTCTAAAAGCTTTGCACATTTGGATTGTACAATATTAGCAAATTCTTCAAGCTGTCAAGTTGGTTGTTGATCATTGCTAGACAGCCATAGATTTTCATGCCGATTTAAGTCAAAACTGTAACTAAGCCACTCAGGAACATTCATTGTTGTATTGGTAAACAACTCTAGTGTATATTTGGCCTTGTGTTTTAGGTTATTGTCCTGATGAAATTTGAATTTGTCTCCCGGTGTCTGTTGGAAAGCAGACTGAACCAGGTTTTCCTCTAGGATTTTGCCTGTGCTTAGCTCTATTAAGTTTATTTTTATCCTAAAAAACTCCCTAGTCCTTGCCGATAACAAGCATACCCATTTTGTACATTTTACATTTTAGCAGACACTCTTATCCAGAGCGACTTACAGTTATGTGAGTGCATACATTTTTTTTCATACTGGCCACCTGTGGGAAACGAACCCACAACCATGGCGTTGCAAACACCATGCTCTACCAACTGAGCTGCACGGGGCCTAATACCCATAACATGATGCAGCCACCACCATGCTTGAAAATATGAAGAGTGGTACTCAGTGATGTGTTGTATTGGATTCGCCCCAAAAATAACACTTTATATTCAGGACAAAATGTTCATTTCTTTGTCTAATTTTTTTTGCAGTTTTACTTTAGTACCTTGTTGCAAACAGGATGCATGTTTTGGAATGGTTTTATTCTGTGCAGGCTTCTTTATTTCCCTCTGTCATTTAGGTTTGGTATTTTGGAGTAACTACAATGTTGTTGGTCCATCTTCAGTTTTCATCTATGACAGCCATTAAACTCTGTAACTGTTTTAGAGTCACCATCCGTGGAGACCTGTCATTCAGGGCAGGTGGGGCAGAGCAAGCAGTGCCCCACCTGTTTTAAGCCCCACCTTTTTAGCAGATTTTCTTTTACACATATATATATATATATATATATATATATATATATAATAATTGGTTGTCTGTTTTGCATGTTATTTTGGCATTAATACGTGTCACGTATCAGCTTGCAAAAAATGTAAAAATAAAATAAAAATTACATTTAGTTAATAAAGCCGCATACAAACTTGGTCTATTTTTTGCTTTCTTGAGTAAGGCAGCTCCAAAATGCAGGTGTTTCAGCCTAGCTCAGTGCTTTCTGTGGTGGTAGGGCAGCCAGCGGAAGATACGGAGCGTAGGAGTTGGTAATGTTCTCTAGTTGTGCCTTGATTGGCTCAAGTATGTGGTCCTCTGTAGCTCAGCTGGTAGAGCACGGTGCTTGTAGCGCCAAGGTAGTGGGTTCGATCCCCGGGACCACCCGTACACAAAAATGTATGCACACATGACTGTAAGTCGCTTTGGATAAAAGCGTTTGCTAAATGGCATATGAAAGTGTTCTGTCACTCATGGGGACAGCACGTCACCGCCAAATCTAAGGGCAGAGCTCGAAAATTCAATCCCCTTGGGTGCTGCTGTAGAATTACATTAGAAGTGCCCATCCAAGAAGGCTCAAGGTCATTGGCCACAGACAAAATTATGTCAAATCACGTTATATCTACACTAACTTTGATTGGACTGATCATGTCAACATCATACTTTCAAAATCTTAGCTAGCAGCCATCATCATGAATCAAGTCAACATTCTACTGGCAAATACTTTTTAATCCTTGTCATATGAAGAGAAATAATGAAGAGAAATTATAGATCAAATGTATCGGTGCTCATTGGACATAAACATTACACAAGAAGTTGGAAATTGCAAATTCAACAATGAGTGGTTTGGAAGGAATCAGTGGCTAACTGCAAGCATTGCAAAGCAATCACCTGCTATTCAGTGGAGTAGCTGTGTGGTCCCAAATCTGGGATTAAGGGTCTCTTTTCCACATTTAAAATGATCATTCAACATTGGCCATGCTGTCAACGAAGCATGATTTGTGCCGCGCTCAAAACAACTGTTAATTCGGAACTGCAAAAACTTGACTTCAGTGAGTTCAAGACAACTGGGAACTTGGGGGAAAAAATGAGCTCAGAATGGGAAAATACATTTTGAAGGGTCATCCAACTCGGAATTGTACATCTGGAACTCGGGCCTCTTTCTAGCGCTACGACCTGAAGATCAATGACATCATCATGATTCAACCTTGTTTTTTTCAGAGTTCCCAGTTGTCTTGAAAGCACCATAACTCCAGAGAATGCCAGGCTTTGATGACAAAATTTGCCCACGAAGGACCGCCGTGCCACCTTCCTGTTCATGTGAGCACAGCACAACAAGGTGAGTCCAAAAATGTATTGTGTGCTGCTGCATAAATTATGTAATATGCCAGGGAGATATGTATACTGTAGCTAAGAAAGTAATACTTAGTGTATGTTGTGTAGTAAGCTGTTAGTAGCCCATGTGCCTCACACTAATAATTCGGTCTATTTACCCCTCTAAAATTCGCCTACTGTTCTGACTTGGTGGTGTACATGTAGCCTATAACCTGTTTTAGAGAAATGTAATCATCGAATATTGTAAGAGCTTTCATTATCTGCTTATATACCCCCTTTATTTATCCTACGGTTCTGACTTGGTGTACAGGGAGAACACTGTAAGAACGGCCCATGTCCTGAATTCTGTCGCTGTACATTTCAAAAGTGCTAAACAAATGGTTATATTGACTACGTCCGTCCTAGTTCGCTCATTGTCTTAATCAAAATTATGGATTGCCTCTTATCCGCGTGTCATCCCCTTATGCCATAGTTTGTAAATCTCAATTGTCATTAGAAACCACAAGTCAGCCATATCATCTATGTTTTTTTTAAAGACAGTAAATGAGGGTGAATGAACTGTTTCGCTGCCAGACAAGGCTCCGCTGATAGCCAGGTGTAGCAGTGGTAAGGTGTGGGACTGCTGTTGGGACAGCTTTATGAAGGCCCTAAAAGTTTGTGGGCACCGTTTGTCACCGTTATAGTGCAATTAATGTATTGTTTAGTGTTGTGTTGTGTAGTGTAGTGGCTTTGCTGGCATGTATAAAACATTATTTTTTTTTACTTTGCCCCACCAAGATTTACATGCTAAAATCGTCACTGGTCACCATTAGCCTCATGGTGAAATCCCTGAGCGGTTTCATTCCTCTCCGGCAACTGGGTTTGGAAGGATGCTTGTATCTTTGTAGCGACTGGGTGTATTGATACACCATCCAAAGTGTAATTAATAACTTCACCATGTTCAAAGGGATATTCAATCTGTGCTTTTTAGAAATGTTTCATCTACCAATTGGTGTCCTTCCTTGCGAGGCATTGGAATATATACAGTGCATTTGGAAAATATTCAGACCCCTTGACTTTTTCCAAATTTTGATACATTACAGCCTTGTTCTAAAATGGATAAAAAATTGCCCTCATCAATGTACACACAATACCCCATAATGAGAAAGCAAAACTAGGTTTTTATTTGTTTTGCAAATGTATATATATAAATAAAAAAAAAACGGAAATATCACATTACCATAAGCATTCAGACCCTTTACTCAGTACTTTGTTGAAGCACCTTTTGCAGTGATTACAGCCTTGACTCTTCTTGGGTATGATGCTACATGTTTGGCACACCTGTATTTGTGGAGTTTCTCCCATTCTTCTCTGCAGATCCTCTCAAGCTCTGTCAGGTTGGATGGGGATTGTCGCTGCACAGTTATTTTTAGGTCTCTTCAGAGGTGTTAGATTGGGTTCAAGTCTGGCTGGGCCACTCAAGGACATTCAGAGACTTGTCATTCAGAGACTCTCCCAGTCCCTGCCATTGAAAAACATCCCCACAGCATGATGCTGCCAAAACCATGCTTCACCGTAGGGATGGTGCCAGTTTTCCTCCAGATGTGATGTTTGGCATTCCGGCCAAAGAGTTAAGTCTTGGTTTCATCGGACCAGAGAATCTTGTTTCTCATGGTCTGAGAGTCGTTTAGGTGCCTTTTGGCAAACTCCAAGCGGGCTGTCATGTGCCTTTTACTGAGGAGTGGCTTCTGTCTGGCCACTCTAATTATCTGTAAGGTAGAGTCTGGCAACTCTACCAAGATTCTCTGGTCTGACGAAACCAAGATTTAACTCTTTGGCCTGAATACCAAGCGTCACGTATGGAGTATACCTGTCACCATCCCTACGGTGAAGCATGGTGATGGCAGCATCATGCTGTAGGGATGTTTTTCAGCGGCAGGAACTGGGAGACTAGTCAGGATCGAGGCAAAGATGAACATAGCAAAGTACAGAGAGATCCTTGATGAAAACCTGCTCCAGAGTGCTCAGGACCTCAGACTGGGGCAAAGGTTCACCTTCCAACAGGACAACGACCCTAAGCACACAGCCAAGCCAACGCATGAGTGGATTAGGGACAAGTCTCTGAATGTCCTTGAGTGGCCCAGCCAGAGCCCGGACTTGAACCCGATCGAACATCTCTGGAGAGACTTGAAAATAGCTGTGCAGCAGCGCTCCCCATCCAACCTGACAGAGCTTGAGAGGATCTGCAGAGAAGAATGGGAGAAACTACCCAAATATAGGTGTACCAAGCATGTAGCATCATACCCGAGAAGATTTGATGCTGTAATTGCTGCAAAAGATGCTTCAACAAAATACTGAGTAAAGGGTCTGAATACTTATGTAAATGTGATATTTAGTTGATTTTTAAATTTTTTAAATTTGCAAACATTTCTAAAAACCAGTTTTTGCTTTGTCATTATAGGGTATCATGTGTAGATTGATGAGGGGAACATTTTAGAATAAGGCTGTAACGTAACAAAATGTGGAAAAAGTCAAGGGATCTGAATACTTTCCGAAGGCACTGTATGTATACAATACCAGTCAAAGGTTTGGACACACCTACTCATTCAAGCATTTTTCTTTATTTGTACTATTTCCTACATTGTAGAATAATAGTGAAGACATCAAAACTATGAAATAACACATATGGAATCATGTAGTAACCAAAAAAGTGTTAAACAAATCAAAATATATTTTATATTTGAGATTCTTCAAAGTAGCCACCTTTTGCCTTGATGACAGCTTTGCACACTCTTGGCATTCTCTCAACCAGCTTCATGAGGTAGTCACCTGGAATGCATTTCAATTAACAGGTGTGCCTTGTTAAAAGTTAATTTGTGGAATTTCTTTCCTTCTTAATGGAATAATTTCTTTCCTCCGTCCATTTTATGGCAAGAACAGCTCAAGTAAGCAAAGAGAAACAACAGTCCAGCATTACTTTAAGACATGAAGATCAGTCAATCCAGAACATTTCTGGAACTTTTAAAGTTTCTTCAAGTGCCGTCGCAAAAACCATCAAGCGCTATGATAAAACTGGCTCTCATGAGGACCACCACAGGAAAGGAAGACCCAGAGTTACCTCTGCTGCAGAGGATAAGTTCATTAGAGTGAACTGCATCTCAGATTGCAGCCCAAATATATGCTTCACAGAGTTCAAGTAACAGACACATCTCAACATCAACTGTTCAGAGGAGACTGCATGAATCAGGCCTTCATGGTCGAATTGCTGCAAAGAAACCACTATGAAAGGACACCAATAAGAAGAAGAGACTTGCTTGGGCCAAGAAACACGAGCAATGGACATTAGACCGGTGGAAATGTGTCCTTTGTTCTGAGTCCAAATTTGAGATTTTTGGTTCCAACCGCCGTAGAGTAGGTGAACGGATGATCTCTGCATGTGTGGTTCCCACCGAGAAGCATGGAGGAGGAGGTGTGATGGTGTGGGGTTGCTTTGCTGGTGACACTGTCAGTGATTTATTTAGAATTCAAGGCACACTTAACCAGCATGGCTACCACAGCATTCCGTAGCGATACGCCATCCCATCTGGTTTGCACTTAGTCCCACTATCATTTGTTTTTCAACAGTAAAATGACCCAAAACACACCTCCAGGCTGTGTAAGAGCTATTTGACCAAGAAGGAGAGTGATGGTGCTGCATCAGATGACCTGGCCTCCACAATCACCTGACCTCAACCCAATTGAGATGGTTTGGGATGAGTTGGACCACAGAGTGAAGGAAAAGCAGCCAACAAGTGCTCAACATATGTGGGAACTCCTTCAAGATTGTTGGTAAAGCATTCCCCATGAAGCTGGTTGAGAGAATGCCAAGAGTGTGCAAAGCTGTCATCAAAGCAAAGGGTGGCTACTTTGAATAATCTAAAATCTAAAATATATTTTGATTTGTTTAACACTTTTTTGGTTACTACATGATTCCATATGTGTTATTTCATAGTTTTGATGTCTTCACAATTATTTTACAATGTAGAAATTACTAAAAATAAAGAAAAACCCTTGAATGAGTAGGTGTGTCCAAGCTTTTGACCGGTTCTGTGTGTGTATATATATATATATATATATATATATATATATATATATATATATATATATACTTCCATAGTTTTACGCTTTCTGTGGACAGTCAAACCCCTTGATTGCATAATACAGTGTAATTGAGTCTATGTGGGCACATACTGTGCGCGAGTAAGGAGGGGAGGGAGGGAGAGAAATGCTCATTTTAATCAGGTAATTATGCCAGTGAAATTAGAAGTGTCCTAATTTTCTCAGGCGGCAGTCAGAGTATGGAGACGTTGAAGTGATTCCAGACTTAATCATTGGTTAGAGCAGACTCTCTGGGCTAATGTGGAGTGACTGTAGCCTGGTGTAAGACAACAGGCTTTGAAGGTGAAAGCCTGTCCTGTCGGCGGCCTGGGTGCGCCTGGTCGCAGGTTCCCCAGGATCGCTGCGCTCATTTGTATTGATGAGGATTTTCTTCATGCTTTAGCTCGGCACAACCACAGCGCAGCGAGAAGGGCTCAGCATCCTTCTCATCAAGCCCTCTTACCTAACTGGATGGAACTTACAAACCCACCCAATTACCAATTAAGTGCATATTTTGTATATTTTTGCATACTTTTGTTATTCAATGTAATAGTATATTGTCTGTGCTATATCTGTCTAATATGTACAAGTAGGCCTATTCAAATGTGTCAATAATGAATGTAGGATAATACCTGCCAACTAAATTAACTTTACTTGGTACTGATTGTGAGATGTGATATGTGTGTGTGTTTGTCAAGTGTCTTGCCAGTCAAATGAATTAGTGTAATGTAAATTATAAATTTAACTGAGAGGCTGCTTTAAAGAAGGCTAGGTTATCCCCCCCAAAATTGGCTTATTTTATCAAGATATATTTTTTAGAATTTAAATGTGAAAATAAACTGAATTTTGTATTAGGCTTATAATAAGGGCAATTTAGTTTTCCACAACAGTCAATTTCCATTGCTCTCAACGAAAATGTATAGTAAACAATAAGATGTTAAAAAATATATATGTAATTATGCAATCTTTCTGTATATATTTTAATACATTTAATTAAAAAATTTGCATTTGATAGCCTATTGCAGCCTAATACGTAAATTATTTGAAACGCACCAGCAGTTTGAGACCCGAATCGATTGTAAGCCAACAACAATCTATATTTCTGTGTAAGACTTTGACCTTGGGGTTAAGGGTGTTTGACCATCATTTGACCTCACATATGTTACCTTATCAACCCCTGCTTGTTAACCGCCATTGATCACCTCTCCCCGGAGACATCACACAATAATGGTAAAAAAAATATAAAGAACAAAACAAATGATATTGTTTGTTTTGATTCTTGTCTCTTCCAAATAATAGTCTAAGCACATTTGATTTTTCCTACTTTGAATTCAATACTTGAATATTCACTGGATACATCCATTTTATAAAGGTAAGAAATATATATGTCTATCTACCTAACAACAAAAATTAAATATTTAATTGTATAAATGAATAGCCCCTTTCCCCTCCCTCCCCGACCCATGAAGCATTTTATTTTTTCTTCAGTCAACGGCAGGCCAAATCAATCTGGAACAATAAATACATGTAGATTTCCAATGTTTTATCTTCGATATTGATGTCAATTCTTGTGCTTTGTTGCTCATTTAATTTGGGAAATGTTATCATGCCTTGTTTAAAATAGTTTTGAGGTATATATGTCAATCATTTGTAGAGAATAATAGGGTGCATTGCAGTCGATCTTACTGTATAAACAAATCGAAAAGTAGACTCCAAATGCTCGTCTATACGTTTTTGGACACGTATGTGAAAAATCACTGTTCTGTAGGCCTATACTTTAAAATCAAATGTCATTTAATGTCCAGAAAATGTCTGTCATGTAGCTGACAGTGTCAAAAACGTTGAAATTAAATGAGCTGATGCTGATTGAAACATGCACTAATAGGCTTAAATACCCCCCACCACCCAAGCAGGGATAAAAGTGTATTATTAATAACATATTAACAACATTATTATTTTTATTATCATTATTATTATTAGGCTATTTTGCTCCAGTTGTAAGATGATAAAATAGTGATAATTTGATGCATCTGCTCATCATTTTAGCAAATACACACACACACACACACACAAACACATGAACACAAACATCCATAAAAAAAGGTCCCCAGCATTTGGGCAGCGGAGAGGGGGGAATGGCACACAGTGGAATGACAACTCCCTGAAAGTTCTCAGGGAAGTGTTTGTGTCTGGCCATGGAGCAGGCAGCTGATTTTGGATTGAGCGTTAGCATAACAAAGGGCCAGAGCCTGTGAACTTGGGGCACCTTTCGACCCTGGTGCTGTGGCGATGAATAGCCCCCAGGCCTCCCCATAGAGTGCCCCCACAGCTCGCCTGTTCCTGGCTAAATTGTTAATCAGGGTAATTTAATATAGTTTTCAATATGCCTCATCTCTTATCGGGAAAGCATTCACAGGCCCCTCGCACTCACGCCCAAAGAAAGCCCCCCCTATTCAGCCAGGCGAGACGGGCAGCTGCAGGCCTTCTAGCCCCCTGAATTGAAATGTTCAAACATCAACAACACGGAGACCTGAGAGTCTGTGCGTGTGCGCGCGTGCGGTGAGGAGGGGTGATGGGAGGAGTGCTGGTGTGAACTGGTTCTCTGTCTGTCCTCCAAACTTGAATGTGAACAGCCATTCATCCATGTCTAAATCAACACACACACACACACACACACACAGCCTTAACTTGGATGCGGACAAATGGCAGTGACAATAGTAGCGGAAGTCATTAGTGAAAAATGTTGGTCACAAAATGTTTGTTTTGATATTGGATTGCGTGCCGTACAATACCATGTAAGCAATTTGGATGAGAATGTGACTTTAGTAAGTACAAGTAGATGTAGATACCAATAGTCTCCTGAGTGGCGCAGTGGTCTAAGGCACTGCATCGCAGTGCTAACTGTGCCACTAGAGATCCTGGTTTGAATCCAGGCTCTGTCGCAGCCGGCCGCGACCGGGAGACTCATGGGCGGCGCACAATTGGTCCAGCGTCGTCCAGGGTAGGGGAGGGAATGGCCGGCAGGGATGTAGCTCAGTTGATAGAGCATGGTGTTTGCAACGCCAGGGTTGTGGGTTCGATTCCCACGGGGGGCCAGTATAAAAAAATATGTATTCACTAACTGTAAGTCGCTCTGGATAAGAGCATCTGCTAAATGACTAAAATGTAAATTGTCACACAAATGTATCAACTGAGTAACTATTGTCACTTTATTGTTGTGCGACTGTTAGTATGAAAATACAATCCAGGATATTTGGACCATTATTATAGCATTTCTACAGTTCTTAATCTAAATGACTCTTCATCGGTGACCCTGTGTGTTCAGTGTCCTTGATCAGAGGGAAATCACATCAACCCTGCTACGGGAGCACCTCCTTGATTGGTTGGTGCTGGATACTTATCCTATTCTTCTCCAGATGAGGCAGCCCCATTGCTGTCCACTCTGACATGACACATACTGTAATCCCAGGCCGTATTTCAGCCTGGCCCAGAGTGATGTCATCTCTCCGGGCAGTGCGTTCGTCTCATCCTGGTGATGTCACCGCTTGGCTGGCGTGTTCAGTGGTGATGGTGAGTCACTGGACCCCGGACTGCTGAGTTTGACTAACTGTGTGGAGGGGAGAAACCCAGGGCCTACTCTTGACTCTAGCGTCTATAAATACTACAGTAATCGAGGATGACTCAGGCCCTCCCTTGACTCTGTGTGTGAAGGAATGGCGTAAGACTGGGACAGAGACTGGTCAATGACGGGCCCTTTTGTAGCTGGAAAAGTGTGTGTGCGTGTGTGCGTGTGCAGGTATGTGTATGTTAGTGTGTGTGCGTGCGCGCGCGGGTGTGTGTCATGTTCCATTATCATTAACGTTATCTTTAGACATGTTTATATGATTTGTTTTACTTTTCCATCGGCACCTTTAGCTGTCAGTCAGGCATTGTAGTTTCCATGACCTCCAACCAAGCTGTACCACAGCCTTATCACAAGGACATACAATCCTCTCAACAATATGTCTGAAAATGTTGGCCAGCTGCATTTTCTGCCTTTGATGCAGTCTTCAAGTAGCAGACTACTGGTTCCCAGCTGATGTAGTAAAGAGACGTGCTTGGTGCGGCTGCCTGTGGGCTCCTGATAATAATAGAGAGGGGTGCATATTTAGCTGGATTCAGGAGAATTTCTGTGAGGATGTGTTACTGAGTCTCGTTGAGTATAGAATAATTTGCCTCCTTTACTCATTGGAAACAGCTATGATTGTCTCAGAGGTTTTTCTCCGCACTGCTAAAATGAAGTGCTTTGTAACACCAGAACTAGCGGCAACTGAGCTGCCACCAATGGAAGAAGACGAAACCTTAACGGTTTTATATCCGTTCATCATGATCCATTACAGCTCATGGCACAACAAGCGTAATACTCGTGTAGAAATATACTTTTCTTTCTTCAAATATGCATGCAACATTGTTTGAAATGATCAAAAAGTCAAACATTTTTGAATGAACCACAATCCTCTAAAATCTGAGTCATGTGGCAAGATATGAAATCCAAGGTGATTAAAACCTTCCAATTAGTTCAATTACTCAATGTTCTCTCTGTTTGTTTATCCTCATGAAAGATACTTACATTTTGAGCAACATATATAGTTGGATCTATTCTTAAAAATCATTGAAACGACTTGCATAAACGGGTGTTTTGACACTTTATTGGGACAGTTATGAATTGACAGAGGGGATACAGATAGGTGGGAGAAACAGATTGAAGGGTTGGAGCGGGGAATTTAACCCCGGTCTTCAGTGGGGAGAGGGGTGACGTGTCCAAGCCGGGTGCTTTATCGCTAGACCACAGGCTCCGCATGACTTGCATACATTTTTATTAAGTATATTGGTTGTTTTTTTGTTGTTGTACATTTCAATTCACCCAAGAATAATTTCTTACACTGGGGATGAGTGGGTAAAATTCCAATGAAATGTATCATCTTACTGCCCCTCCTGTTTCCAATCTTTCTAAATAAAAATATATAAATGTGGAATTCCACAAAAAATATTCTCCGTAGGCCCTTATCATCAATCAGTATTTAGGCAAAAAAACATTTGCATTTCTAAACAATTGATTGTATGAGAAACACAGTTTTTGTGTTTTGATGCTGCCTTTTACATGCACTGAAACCTCCAAAAAGTGTTTTCACAACACTCTTAAAAACACCAATATTAAGGTTGAAGAACCACTTTCAGAGTCTGTTTTAAAACACAATCTGTGAATTAAAACACTTACATTGGGTTTACAAACACCCTCCAAATACCAGATCTCAGTTTAGGTGCACTACTTTTCATGGTTTCATTACACAATCATGGTGTTTTAAGACTTTCTATTTTTACAGTGCAGGTGATAAGGGGAGAAAGGGGAATACACAATTGACTAATGAGAAGATGGGCCTTATACTATTTGGTACATCATATTTTACCATTGTTATTACTACCGTACTTTCCCCTCATTGCACCTTTACAATAAACACTTCCATTATGGTTCTGGACAATAACTGTCATTGTAGTGTATCATGAACATGGATAGTGTACGGCACGTGTCAAACTCATTCCACGGAGGGCTGAGTTTCTGCGGGTCTTTGCTCCACCCTTGTACTAGATTGATGAATTAAGGTCACTAATTAGTAAGGAACTCCCCTCACCAGGTTGTCTAGGTCTTAATTGAAAGGAAAAACCAAAAACCTGCAGACACTTGGCCCTCCATGGAATGAGTTTGACACACCTGGTGTACGGCTATGCTATTCAGACTATTGAAAATACTGGTATATTTTTTAGAGACCTTTCTAGCTTTATCTGTCTTCACAGAGTTTGACGTGGGCCCATATCTCAAGAGTGAAAATATAGCATCTGTGAATTTACTGAGATCAAATCAGAGGCAGGCTGTCTATTATTGACTCACATAAGGATTCCGCACCCGCTAGACGGCAGCTCATTTTGACAGCCATAAATAGTAATGTTGTATATCAATAAAAACATCTAAGCAAGGGGGAAAAGCAACAGTAGAGAGGCGGGTAAGTAGATTGAGAGGAACAGGCAGAGGGACAGAGAGAGTGCGAGAGGGGGCAGAGATGGAGGACCAAATAAAAAAGGTAGAGAGAGGATGTTCGTCTGTTTCGGCCCTGTGGTCCCGTGCCTCATGGGATACCCGGACACTCCGTCAAGATTCTGCACTTCAAAATCAATCACTATCCACCGGTTTAAACACACACACACACTCTCTCTCTCACACACACACCAAACGTGTTTGAGAATGTCTCCACCTGAGCAGTCTCAGTATGTCATGTCAGTGTGATAACATGAGATGTGATTCCCTGTGAAGACAGAGAGGTCTGGTCTCTGGGCTGGCCATGTCCTACAGGCTGTCCACTGTCCACTCATACCTGCATTTCAGAGACACTGAACAAATACAAGAGGACAAGAAGAGGACGCTAAATGGAAGTATGGAAATATTTTGTTTAAATCTAGTTTCAGTACAAAGTATTCAATACAATTCATTTACATTACCATTTTAGTCATTTAGCAAATCAAATCAAATCAAATTGTATTGGTCACATGCGCCGAATACAACAGGTGCAGACATTACAGTGAAATGCTTACTTACAGCCCTTAACCAACAGTGCATTTATTTTTAACAAAAAAAGTAAAAATAAAACAACAACAACAAAAAGTGTTGAGAAAGAAAAGAGCAGAAGTAAAATAAAATAACAGTAGGGAGGCTATATATACAGGGGGGTACCGTTGCAGAGTCAATGTGCGGGGGCACCGGCTAGTTGAGGTAGTTGAGGTAATATGTACATGTGGGTAGAGTTAAAGTGACTATGCATAAATAATTAACAGAGTAGCAGCAGCGTAAAAAGGATGGGGTGGGGGGGGCAGTGCAAATAGTCCGGGTAGCCATGATTAGCTGTTCAGGAGTCTTATGGCTTGGGGGTAGAAGCTGTTGAGAAGTCTTTTGGACCTAGACTTGGCACTCCGGTACCGCTTGCCGTGCGGTAGCAGAGAGAACAGTCTATGACTAGGGTGGCTGGAGTCTTTGACAATTTTGAGGGCCTTCCTCTGACACCGCCTGGTATAGAGGTCCTGGATGGCAGGAAGCTTGGCCCCAGTGATGTACTGTGCCGTACGCACTACCCTCTGTAGTGCCTTGCGGTCGGAGGCCAAGCAGTTGCCATACCAGGCGGTGATGCAACCAGTCAGGATGCTCTCGATGGTGCAGCTGTAGAATTTTTTGAGGATCTGAGGACCCATGCCAAATCTTTTCAGTCTCCTGAGGGGGAATAGGCTTTGTCGTGCCCTCTTCACGACTGTCTTGGTGTGTTTGGACCATGATAGTTCGTTGGTGATGTGGACACCAAGGAACTTGAAGCTCTCAACCTGTTCCACTACAGCCCGTCGATGAGAATGGGGGCGTGCTCAGTCCTCTTTTTATCCTGTAGTCCACAATCATCTCCTTTGTCTTGGTCACGTTGAGGGAGAGGTTGTTGTCCTGGCACCACACGGCCAGGTCTCTGACCTCCTCCCTATAGGCTGTCTCATCGTTGTCGGTGATCAGGCCTACCACTGTTGTGTCGTCGGCAAACTTAATGATGGTGTTGGAGTCGTGCCTTGCCATGCAGTCATGGGTGAACAGAGAGTACAGGAGGGGACTGAGCACGCACCCCTGAGGGGCCCCCGTGTTGAGGATCAGTGTGGCAGATGTGTTGTTACCTACCCTTACCACCTGGGGGCAGCCCGTCAGGAAGTCCAGGATCCAGTTGCAGAGGGAGGTGTTTAGTCCCAGGATCCTTAGCTTAGTGATGAGCTTAGAGGGCACTATGGTGTTGAATGCTGAGCTGTAGTCAATGAATAGCATTCTCACGTAGGTGTTCCTCTTGTCCAGGTGGGAAAGGGCAGTGTGGAGTGCAATAGAGATTGCATCATCTGTGGATCTGTTGGGGCGGTATGCAAATTGGAGTGGGTCTAGGATTTCTGGGATAATGCTGTTGATGTGAGCCATGACCAGACTTTCAAAGCACTTCATGGCTACAGACGTCAGTGCTACGGGTCGGTAGTCATTTAGGCAGGTTATCTTAGAGTTCTTGGGCACGGGGACTATGGTGGTCTGCTTGAAACATGTTGGTATTACAGACTCAGTCAGGGACATGTTGAAAATGTCAGTGAAGACACTTGCCAGTTGGTCAGCACATGTTCGGAGTACACGTCCTGGTAATCCGTCTGGCCCTGCGGCCTTGTGAATGTTGACCTGCTTAAAAGTCTTACTCACATCGGCTACGGAGAGCGTGATCACATAGTCATCCGGAACAGCTGGTGCTCTCATGCATGCTTCAGTGTTGCTTGCCTCGAAGCGAGCATAGAAGTGGTTTAGCTCGTCTGGTAGGCTTGTGTCACTAGGCAGCTCGCGGCTGTGCTTCCCTTTGTAGTCTGTAATAGTTTTCAAGCCCTGCCACATCCGACGAGCGTCAGAGCCTGTGTAGTACGATTCAATCTTAGTCCTGTATTGACTCTTTGCCTGTTTGATGGTTCGTCGGAGGGCATAGCGGGATTTCTTATAAGCGTCCGGGTTAGAGTCCCGTTCCTTGAAAGCGGCAGCTCTACCCTTTAGCTCAGTGCGGATGTTTCCTGTAATCCATGGCTTCTGGTTGGGGTATGTACGTACGGTCACTGTGGGGACGACATCATCGATGCACTTATTGATGAAGCCAGTGACTGATGTGGTGTACTCCTCAATGCTGTCTGAAGGATCCCGGAACATGTTCCAGTCTGTGCTAGCAAAACAGTCCTGTAGCTTAGCATCTTATCCAGAGCATTCATCTTAAGATAGCTGGGTGGGACAACCACATATCATAGGCATAGTAAGTACACTTTTCCTAAATAAAGTAGCTATCAGCAGTCAGAGCCAGAAAGCGGGGGTGGGGGGGGGTTAGGAATGATTATTTATTTTATTTTGGGGGGGTGTCGAGGTGAGGAGGGGGATTATTTAAGATACTCTTTGAAGAGGTAGGGTTTCAGATGCTTTTGGAAGATGGGCAGGGTTGGGGTGTAGAGTTTGAGTGAGGGTCCTAAAATATATAAATAGAGTAGGGCCTATACGTTCCAATGTTACTTTCCATCATATGCGCCATACTGTCTGTCAGATAATACAGTATGTCTGTTTACCTCTCTACCGTTCTACAAACATGCTACTTCACCTTACCTCTCCCTACAGTTTCTCCTCTTCTGCCTAGTTAAATAAAGGTTAAATGAAAAATAAAATATAAAAAAAACAGTTTCTCCTAGCAGCCCTGCTTTCCTTCTCTTTCTTCTGGGGTAGAATGGTGTGGAAAACACTACAGTACATGCAGTTATATGTAATTTTTCTTGTAGAGAAATTTCCAAACTTAAAGAATTGTGTTTATTATCTGGCCGCCCGGATCATGAGGTGGATGGTACTTGTGAGTGTTCTCCCAAACCAAATAAGATAACACAAAGTCCTGTTAACTGCAGATAAAAGTGAAATACTGTACCTTTAAAAAAAGAGAGAAAAAGCCTCTCTCTTAGACATAATGGAGTTTAGAAGTTAGATACTCCTCACCTGCCCTACCAAGGTCATGTTTCTCCTAAGCCAAAATAAACTCTCCAGAATCTTTTTCCTTCAAATGGCGTGTCAACAGTGAAATTCTTCACTGTTTACCAGGGATCAATCCTAAGTAACTCCAGAGCAAGGCCGGCTGAGCTTTTTGTGGTTCCCAAATGCTCCTGGCTCAATTCAATTGTGCTGAAAAATGTAGAGCCCAGCATTACGATTCCAGGAAGAACAGTTTACCCAGTCATCCATAACTGCAAATGTTGCATCGGTCTTCATTGGATTTCAATAGACATTCGTCAAACAATCAGTCTTATAGAATTTGATCCCTGACATCCATTTTTTATTGCTAATGCTAGATTACATATGACAAGAAATACTTAATCTGAATGTTTACACTTAACCATTTCTGATTAATAATCCAATTATATTCTCGTCAGCTATAGAGTAGTCTACCAGCAGGGGTATTCAACTCTTACCGTACGAGGTCCAAAGCCTGCTGGTTTTTTGTTCTACCTGAAAATGAATTGCCCCCACCTGGTGTGCCAGGTCTAAATCAGTCCCTGATTAGAGGGGAACAATGAAAACAAGTAGTGGAACTGGCTTCGAGGTCCTGAGTTGAGTTTGAGGGGAGGTTACATTTTGTATTCTCTGTTCTGATTGAGAAGTGGCACCAGAGAAGATGGCTGCCGTTTCACAGCACTCTAACCAATTGTACTATTATGTGTGTTTTTTCGCGTTATTTGTAATTTATTCTGTACATAATGTTTCTGCCACCGTCTCTTATGACCAAAAATAACTTCTGGATATCAGGACAGCGATTACTCACCTCGTATTGGACGAAGATTTTTTCTTCAACGAGCCGGACACAAAGGATATCATACAGACACCCGACAAGGCCCAAATCACTGTAATTCGCATGAGAAAGAGATGGAGATATCGTGGACGTAGGTCGGGGTGCCTTGTAAGGATCCGACGGCGAGCGAGTAAGCTGCGTCTTCCATCAATCCTATAGCGAATGTTTAATCATTTGAGAACAAATTGGACGACCTAAAATTACGGTTATCCTACCAACGGGACATTAAAAACTTTCTTAATATCTTATGTTTCACAGAGTCGTGGCTGAACGTCAACATGGACAACATACAGCTGACGGGATATACGCTACATCTGCAGGATAGAACGGCTGACTCCGGTAAGACAATGGGTGGCGGTCTGTGTATATTTGTAAACAACAGCTGGTGCACAAAATCTAACACTAAGGAAGTCTCAAGGTTTTGCTCGCCTGAGGTAGAGTATCTCATGATAAGCTGTAGACCACACTATTTACCAAAATACTTTTCATCTATATTTTTCGTAGCTGTCTATCTACCACCACAAACCAATGCTGGCATTAAGATTGCACTCAATGAGCTGTATAAGGCCATAAGTAAACAGGAAAACGCTCATCCAGAGGCAACGCTCCTAGTGGCCGGGGACTTTAATGCAGGGAAACTTAAATCCTCTCTACCTAATTTCTACCAGCATGTTAAATGTGCAACCAGAGGAAAAAAAACTCTACACCACCTTTACTCCACGCACAGAGACGCATACAGTGAGGGAAAAAAGTATTTGATCCCCTGCTGATTTTGTATGTTTGCCCATGGACAAAGACATGATCAGTCTATAATTTTAATGGTAGGTTTATTTGAACAGTGAGAGACAGAATAACAACCAAAAAATCCAGAAAAACGCATGTCAAAAATGTTATAAATTGATTAACATTTTAATGAGGGAAATAAGTATTTGACCCCTCTGCAAAACATGACTTGGTGGCAAAACCCTTCTGATTCCTGCTTATAAGCAAAAACTAAAGCAGGAAGCACCAGTGACTCGGTTAATAAAAAAGTGGTCAGATGATGCAGATGCTAAGCTACAGGACTGTATTGATAGCACAGACTGGAATATGTTCCCGGGATTCTTCAGATAGCATTGAGGTGTACACCACATCAGTCATTGGCTTCATCAATAAGTCCATCGATGACGTCGTCCCCACAGTGACCGTACGTACATACCCCAAATAGAAGCCATGGATTACAGGCAACATCCGCACTGAGCTAAAGGGTAGAGCTGCACAGCCGCGAGCTGACCTGTGACACAAGCATACCAGACGAGCTAAATCACTTCTATTCTCGCTTCGAGGCAAGCAACACTGAAGCATGCATGAGAGCACCAGCTGTTCCGGATGACTATGTGATCACGCTCTCCGTAGCCGATGTGAGTAAGACTTTTAAACAGGTCAACATTCACAAGGCTGCAGGGCCAGACGGATTACCAGGACGTGTACTCCGAGCATGTGCTAACCAACTGGCAAGTGTCTTCACTGACATTTTCAACATGTCCCTGACTGAGTCTGTAATACCAACATGTTTCAAGCAGACCACCGTAGTCCCTGTGCCCAAGGACACTAAGATAACCTGCCTAAATGACTACCGACCCGTAGCACTCAAGTCTGTAGACATGCAGTGCTTTGAAAGTCTGGTCATGGCTCACATCAACACCATTATCCCAGAAACCCTAGACCCACTCCAATTTGCATACCACCCCAACAGATCCACAGATGATGCAATCTCTATTGCACTCCACACTGCCCTTTCCCACCTGGACAAGAGGAACACCTACGTGAGAATGCAGTTCATTGACTACAGCTCAGCATTCAACACCATAGTGCCCTCAAAGCTCATCACTAAGCTAAGGATCCTGGGACTAAACACCTCCCTCTGCAACTGGATCCTGGACTTCCTGACAGGCCGCCCCCAGGTGGTAAGGGTAGGTAACAACACATCTACCACGCTGATCCTCAACATGGGGGCCCCTCAGGGGTGCATGCTCAGTCCCCTCCTGTACTTCCTGTTCACGCATGACTGCATGGCCAGGCACGACTCCAACACCATCATTAGTTTGCTGACGACACAACAGTGGTAGGCCTGATCACCGACAACGATGAGACAGCCTATAGGGAGGAGGTCCGAGACCTGGCCGTGTGGTGCCAGGATAACAACCTCTCCCTCAACGTGATCAAGACAAAGGAGATGATTGTGGACTACAGGAAAAAAAAAAGAGGACTGAGCACGCCCCCATTCTCATTGACGGGACTGTAGTGGATCAGGTTGAGAGCTTCAAGTTCCTTGGTGTCCACATCACCAACGAACTATCATGGTCCAAACACACAAAGACAGTCGTGTAGAGGGCATGACAAAGCCTATTCCCCCTCAGGAGACTGAAAAGATTTGGCATGGGTCCTCAGATCCTCAAAAGGTTCTACAGCTGCACCATCGAGAGCATCCTGACTGGTTGCATCACCGCCTGGTATGGCAACTGCTCGGCCTCCGACCGCAAGGCACTACAGAGGGTAGTTCATATGGCCCAGTACATCACTCGGGCCAACTTCCTGCCATCCAGGACCTCTATACCAGGCGGTGTCAGAGGAATTCCCTCAAAATGGTAAAAGACTCCAGCCACCCTAGTCATAGACTGTTCTCTCTGCTACTGCACGGCAAGCGGTACCAGAGCGCCAAGTCTAGGTCCAAAAGGCTTCTCAACAGCTTCTACCCCCAAGCCATAAGACTCCTGAACAGCTAATCATGGCTACCCAGACTATTTGCACTGCCCCCCCACCCCCACCTCCCTCTTTTACGCTGCTGCTACTCTGTTAACTATTTATGCATAGTCACTTTAACTCTACCCACATGTACATATTACCTCAATTACCTCGACTAGCTGGTTCCCCCGCACATTGACTCTGCACCGGTACACCCCTGTATATAGCCTTCCTTTCTGTTATTTTATTTTACTGCTGCTCTTTAGTTATTTGCTTGTATTTTTTTTCACTTAACACTTAAAAAAATAAAATCTTTAAAAAATGCATTGTTGGTTAAGGGCTTGTAAGTAAGCATTTCACTGTAATGTCTACACCTGTTGTATTCGGCGCATGTGGCAAATCAAATTTGATTTGATTTGATTCTATCTTTAGGTGTTATGGGTAGTGTAGTTTCATTTTCAGTGTGGCCACTTTCCTCACTTTCTACACCAGGGATGGGCAACTCCAGTCCTCGGGAGCCGGAATGGTGTCACACTTTTGCCCGAGCCCCAGCAAACACACCTGACTCCAATAATCAACTAATCATGATCTTCAGTTCATAATTCAATTAATTTAATGTAACAGTCTCAGACATATTTTTTGCTTGTGTTGCAACATTGTAGGCTTGGGCGATATACCGTTTATACCGTATACCAGGGTATTTCGAAATACCGATGGTATGATTTTCAAGACCGTAAAAAAATAGAAAAAGAAGAAGAATAAAATAAAAATACATTTTGTGATGTAGAAACGTGAGACTACATGTGTGGCTGTTTTATGCAAATCTGGGAATATGTGGCCAAGTAAACATTTCTGGTGGGTCCCAGGGAATGTAAAACTGTTAGGAAGGTAGACTTTTGAAACAGGATTGAATGAATTGGCAGCATATACAGTATGTTGAATGAGCAACTAATGAGCATGGAGAGTTTCACAAGTTTTAACAAAATGACCTTATATCTTTCAGTCTACCACGGCTATTTACTTACTTTTGTAGCTAGCTCTTCGTCAGAAGCACACTTTTTGTAAGTAGTTAGGCCTAATTGTCCTCTCCAAGATTAGCTGGAATTTAGGCCAATAGGATTTGAGAAATGTGATTGGTTGACGATAGGCCTATGACATTGGCCTACATCTCATTTTGCGCTGCGCCGAATATCAGATCTCAACAACAGCTGGAGAAGTGTTTAACATCACCAGTACCACATCCTTATGATATATTTATATATTTTTTCATAAGCACAACGTGACTGCAAGAGACTGAAATACGGGACATAGGCAATTTTTTTCTAAATTAGTGCTGTTTGAATTTGTTAATAAAATATGGGACATGATGATAGCTTATCCCAGCTCCCCTCTAGCTTGGTTAGTACACACCAGTGGAGGCTGGTGGGAGGAGCTATAGGAGGATGGGCTCATTGTAATAGCTGGAATGGAATTAATGGAACGGTATCAAACAGATCAAACATATGGAAACCACATATTTGACTCTGTTCCATTGATTCCATTCCAGCCATTACAATGAGCCCGTCCTCCTTTAGCTCTTCCCACCAGCCTCCACTGGTACACACTGGTGTGGTGTGTGCGTACATACTGTGTGTGTGTGTGTGTGTGTGTGTGTGTGTGTGTGTGTGTGTGTGTGTGTGTAAGGGAAAGATCGAAGCCATCTTTCATCTCCTGCAGCGTCCAGGTACTCTACATGATATGATGATACAGGCCCAATTAAGGGATGGGGCTGTATGAAAAATGTGATGACAGGGGGTGATCTGACATCTGCGAGAGAGTGAAAAGAGGGGAGGGAGGGAGAGAGAAAGAGAGGAAGGGTTGGTAAGGGAAATGAAAAGGAGAGGGAGGGTGAGAAAGGGAAAAGAGCAAGAGAGACAGAAAGGTTTAATGGGATTGGGAAGGAGAGAGACAAAGAAGTGTGAGAGAGCGAGAGAGAGAGAGAGAGAGAGGAGAAGGAAATATGATAGAGTGAGACAGAGTGGAGGTAGAAAGGTGAGGAAAGAAACATTTTGTCAGGAGAAGTGAGATAGGTGTAGGCCGGCCCAACCCCCAACCTCACTTTTATCAACACTATGCAACAGGTTGTATTGTCTTCTCAGGAATTCAGCCTTCTCTGTGTTGTTCTCTCCATCCCTCATTCTGTCATACCTCTGGGAAGCAGTAATTGATGTTGGGATGACATCCTGTAGGTCTGATGATTTGATTGGACGTTCACTTCTACAGTATCCTATCGGTCATCAACTCAGATTTTGAATCCAAACATGGTCAAATGGTTATAAAAGGGTCTTCGCTTCATTGTGTCTTTCTCTTTGTTCCTGACCTGCATTGTAGATGTACTTTTTACAGTTTTATTTTTTTACACTTATCCAGAGTGACTTACAGTAGTGAGTGCATACATTTTTCTTACTTTTTCGTACTGCTCTGGTGAGATACACTTCTTTCTCTCCTTTCCTCCCCATGGACTTTTGGGGCATGTCCTTTCAAGCCATGTCTTCTCTCTCTCTCTCCCTCTCTGATCATGCCTAGATTATGAATGCTTTGTTAATGGCAGTGTTGCCTTAAGCTTATGCTTTGTATAAACTTTAAGCTTATGCTTTGTATATGAATCCATTAAAAAATGTAATTAAATCTATTTGCCTTTAGTATTCCATGTCACATGTGGGGTATGTAGGAGAAACGTAGAAGATGCAAACATTAACCTGACATGTGGCTGTGCTAAAAAGTTTGCTCTGGTTGTCAAGGTGCTTCGGGTAATGAGCATAGCTAGTATCCTTTCCATTTGAGATTTTACAGTTGTATCTAATTTGACATATGCTAACACATTGACAATGTAGGAATACATACTGTCTTCGTACTGTATGCAAATTGTATGTTTCTCAGCGTTGTCATGGTCCATCAGAAACAACTACAGCCATGTCAGCAACCATTCTCCTTTGATCCCACAGAGGACCTAATTATGTCAAAGGTATACACAGAAGGCTTACTGTAGACAGAAATCATGTGGGGAAAATTAATTCTTCCCCAAAATATTCTTGAATATACTTTATTCAATTTATTGAGAAAATACAGTGATTTGAAAACGTACACAAATATTATCTTTGATGTGTACTGTTTCAATCAATTCATATTTCAGATAAAGAGCAAGTGCACTGTGGGTTCCCTTTGGGTTCACTTACACTCTATTCTAAGGACAGGTTCACTTGAAATCCAGTACTGCAATACAGACTTTTACAATTCAGAATAGATTATGTTGTACTTTTACAGCCCAGTAGACCGTAAACAGTTTAACAACTTATAGATTTAAATCACAATGATACAGAAATGACTGGGTTCAAAGGATGGGAGTGTACATTTGGTGGTTTGTGTCTTTAAGATGTATGCATGCTGATTAGAAATAGTAGTTTGCTGTATCCTTCTTCATCAGCATACTGTATCTTGGCTGTTGTTCAGAAGGTGATGACAGCCCATGCCTCTCTCTCCTCTAGAGACAGCTGTAGAGAGTCACCCAGATAGATGCTCCACCTGGATGAGACAAACACACACTATTAGTTTAACAATACAATCTCTGTCCTAGTGATCATGCTCTTCATGTTAAACTCTTGTGTCTTGGGTGAACTTTGAACTTGGAGGGGCATTACTGTCACACCCCAGGCAATGAATTGTCCTTTCCTTTTGTTATCCAATGGACAGCTATGCGTTTATGTTACAATACAGTTTACATTTTATTTCAAACGAACTGTTCATCCAAGCATATCATTTACAAGTACAGCACAACAAACACACATAGCTACTGACAAAAACATGAAGAATGGTACACTCTTAGAAAATAAGGTGCTTTCTAGAACCTAAAACAGTTCATCGGCTGTCCCCATAGGAGAACCTTGTGAATAACTATTTTTGGTTCCAGGTAGAACCCTTTTGGGTTCCAGGTAGAACTCTGTCCACAGAAACAAAACGGGTTAACCTGTGGGGACAGCCGAATAACCCTAAAATAAATACATCTTTGCTTTTTTTTGTTGCGTGCTCCAACTCCTTTCTACCTTGAATTAGTCCTTTTGGACATTTTTCTTGGTAAGCCCTTCTCATGGTTTTTGTCATTGTTGTTGAGCACCCCTCCTTTCTTTTGTTTGCTGAAGCGTGAAGGCCCACCTGAACCCTTTTGGAACCTTTTTTCTAAGAGTGAACTTTCTACTTTACACTTTGCATACATTTCACTACATACAAACTCCAGGCCTGCAGATGAAAAGAGGGCTCTGAGTTCAAAGTTCCCAATGTACTCGACAGCAACAAAGGGCCACAACAATGGCTCCTGACATGAGTCTCCCTCATATCACACTGCACTTTCCATGCATTGTTCTCCTGGCCTTCTCACATGTATTGTCTTACATTATATTCTTAGAAGCGGATAAGACAGCTAGGTTTTGTGCCGGGGACACAAGGCCTGGGAGTGTCTATGTGTTACAGACGCTTATTATTCTCTCATAGGGTGATGGGGCGATGGAGCTTGGGAACGCCTTATCAGATCCCCCTTACACTCACCCCAACCTGGGTTCAGATCCCCCCCCACCATCACCACCACTCTCTCACCGACACCCCCTCCAACAAGGTATTATGCTATCATGTTTCCCGAAACTATATAAGCTGCTGACAAGCATGGGAGACTCTGGTAGCCTTTGTGGGGCACTATGAAAGTATGTACCATGTTGCTACAGCAGCTCGGGCTACTGGAGTTTCAACAGAGATATGACTGATTATTGTGTTAAATAGTGTAAAAATGATTCAGGATAAATGCATTTTCTATCATCTTGATACATTGCTGTCTACCAGTTGACATTTTTGGGGTAAGCACAGCAGTGTATATTACAAGATACTTTATGGTTTGTGCAGGTATTTGGAGGGCATTCAAATATATACTGTAGCTGCTAACACACAACTGTTTTCAGTGGATGGGGCCCCACTGCATTCATCTTTGCCTCCAACAACAAAACCCAAACGAAAGAAAGAACAGAGCAGAGTTCAAAGGGCATACCTCCTTGCTTGCACACAGCACCTTAAGGGCACTCCCTGCCTGCCTGTCTCCCTGCCTGTCTCCTTCCCTGCCTATCTGCCCCCCTCCCTCCCTGCCTCCCTGCCTCCCTCCCTTCTTGCATGCCTGTCTTCTGGCTGTTTGTGGCAGGCAGGTTTTTCCCCTACACCCTACTTCCTGCATTCTACTCCCTTTGAGTCTGCACATTTACACATCTACCTGGAGCTAAAGCCACGTCAAACTACACACGTTTCACGCACGTGCGTGAGTTTCTGTGTGTGGGCATGCACATTTGTGTGTGTTAAACACATCTCTATCCCCCACTGAGTGACTGGGCATTGCTTATATCGATCCCAGAGTTCTCAGTTACCTCGGATGGGCCCTGTGGCTTTCTATGGTGGTACAGGCGACTTAGTGACACAGCCAGATGGAGGGGGCTAATGGTTGACTACACACAAACACACACACACACACACAAACACACACACACAGCTTTGTTCCTTTTTCTGGAATGCATATCCATTTAAGCAGTACCTTTGTCCTCCAAAAAGCAACTCGAAAGGTACATTCTTGATTTAAATGACTTTTGAAGGTATTTTAAAAGCAAGGACCAGTGTTTAACATATTTCAAAACTTTTGAAAGAATGAGATGTATAAATACAATCCATTGGCCAGATTTTACAGTGAAAACCAGTAGAGATATTTCAGTAGAACATTACACTGAGTATACAAAACATTAAGAACACCTGCTCTTTCCAGAGCAGCTTACCGATCACTGTACCTGTACACAGCCCATCTGTAATTAGCCCACCCAACTACCTCATCCCCATATTGTTATTTACATTTGTTATTTATTTTGCTCATTTGCACTCCAGTATCTCTATTTGCACATCATCTTCTGCACATCTATCACTCCAGTGTTAATACTAAATTGTAATTATTTTGCACTATGGCCTATTTATTGCCTTACCTCCATAACTTACTACATTTGCACACACTGTATATAGATTTTCTATTTTCTATTGTGTTATTGACTGTACATTTTTGTTTATTCCATATGTAACTCTGTGTTGTTGTTGTTTTTATCGCACTGCTTTGCTTTATCTTGGCCAGGTCGCAGTTGTAAATGAGAACTTGTTCTCAACTGGCTTACCTGGTTAAATAAAGGTGAAAAAAAAAGACTGACCAGGTGAATCCAGGTGAAAGTTATGATCCCTTATTGATGTCACTTGTTAAATCCACTTCAATCAGTGTAGATAAAGGGGACGAGACACCTTAAAGATGCCTTGAGACAAATTAGACATTGATTGTGTATGTGTGCCATTCAGAGGGTGAATGGGAAATACAAAAGATTTAAGTACCTTTGAATGGGGTATGGTAGTAGGTGCCAGGAGTACCGGTTAGAGTGTGTCAAGAAATGCAATGCTGCTGGATTTCTCATGCTTAACAGTTTCCCGTGTGCATCAAGAATGGTCCACCACCCAAAGGACATCCAGCCAACTTGACACAACTGTGGGAAGCATTGGAGTCAACATGGGCCAGCATCCCTGTGGAACACTTTCGACACCTTGTAGAATCCATGCCGCGACTAATTGAGTCTGTTCTGAGAGCAACTCAGTATTAGGAAGGTGTTCCTAATGTTTGGTATACTCAGTGTATATAATAAATAAAAAATAAATGAATAGCTGTTGGTCAAAGAGTCTTTCATTGACTCAAACCACTCAACACGACAGCTCTCCAGAACAATGGCATTTATGTGAATAAATCTGAAAATCTTGGATATTTTCCCCCTGCTTTCTGATGCTGGCAGAAAGTGGGCCTCCAGTTGCCCCAAGTCAGATGCGGGTGTAGAGGAGTCTTATCCCTCACGCCCTCACCGCTAACTACTCCCAAAGGACTTCACCGTTCTCTCTGGGGGGTATCAAATACTGCTAGAGCAGAGACTGATGTTGAAGGACAGAGAATGGAACTGTATGGAGGCATACCAATAGTGACAGAAAGAAGACACACACATTGAGGAACATGACCCACATGCACGCACATGCACACACAGTACATACACTTGCACACACACCGCAAAATTAAGTTGGTTTTACTGATAATATGTATGAAAAATGTATGCACTCACTAACTGTAAGTCACTCTGGATGAGAGCGTCTGCTAAATGACTAAAATGTAAAATGTTATTTTTTTTTACATAATCTCTCTAATTCGTTACTTTCAGTGATTGTGTCTTAATGTTTAATATTGTGTAATGTATTTGTTAATTTGCCATTTACCAGCTTTGGCTGGCATTGTTGAGTGCAGTGCTTAATTCACTTGCAGTAACTGGAGGCATTGCAATGTGCTGATCGTGGAAATGGGTGGTCTCATCATTGAACGTCAGTTTTGATATCCGTTCATGATCCATTACACATCATGGCACAACAAGCTGCTTAATACAAATATATAAATATAATTTTATTTATTCAAACATGTATACAGTATTGTGTAAAATAAACATAAAGTCTACAAATGTTTAATTACCCACAATCCTCTAAAAACCGAGCCACGAGGCAAGTAGTTGCAATACATTTTTATATTATTAAAATTGAGTCAATTAAATAAATATTATTTATCTTATGTTATCGCTCATAAAATGTACTTACTTATTTTAAGCAACATATTGAGATCGATTAATTCTGAACTGTTTTGGTAAAATTAAATTAACAAATTATTTAAACGACTTGCATTCATTTTTATTAAGTATATGTTATTATTATTATTTTATTTTTAATCAATTTCAATTCACCTCAGAATCATTTTTACAGTGTAGGGCTATAGAAACCTTAAGTAGACATATACTTCTCCATCTGTCAGGTTGGATGGAAACAGACATGATCAAAGCGCACAACAAAAGCCTTTCCACCAGAGGAGGCTCTATATTTTGTATGCTTGAAACATTGCATTATCTCCTTCTCTGTGTTCCAGTCAGTGTAGTAAATAATGTATAGTCTCCTGCACTGTGAAAAAGCCCAGTCTTTCACTTCAGGGATCATCCAGGGTTTACCTGTATAAATTGACTTTCAGGGTCTTCAGATAAATGGATAGCACCACAGAATGTGGGTCAGACCATTTAATTTGCACAGCGTTTCTATTTGTCTTATTCAATCAGTGTTTGACAGATGCAATGTCACTCATAACGTCTTAGGGACATCTGGGGCCAAAACTATTTCAGACTATGAATTGGTGGAGGTAAGGATTATTTGATCCATGATAAGAGGTTATTGAGATAGATATGGCCCAGGTAAGGAGAGGACAAGAGCAGACCTATGTGAAATGGCAGATCTCTCGCTCACCTCTTCAATCTGTAGGCCATGCTTAACACAGGGCCAAATCAGTCGTTATCCTCTTTCTCTCTGTCTTGCTCCTCTCACCTGAAACAGAAAAACAAAATGGGATGTTAGAAGTGTTTCTCACTGACGATACAGTGCATTCGGAAAGTACTCAGACCTCTTGACTTTTTCCACATTTTGTTATGTTACAGCCTTATTTTAAAATTGATTAAGTACATTTTTCTCCTCATCAATCTACACACAATACCCCATAATGACAAAGCGAAAACAGGTTTTTCGATTTTTTTGCGAATTTATAAAAAATAAGAAAATTGAAATACCTTATTTACATAAGTATTCAGACCCTTTGCTACGAGACTTGAAATTGAGCTCAGGTGCATACTGTTTCCATTGATCATCCTTGAGATGTTTCTACAACTTGATTGGAGTCCACCTGAGGTAAATTCAATTGATTGGACATGATTTGGAAAGGCACAACCCTGTCTATATAAGGTACCACAGTTGACAGTGCATGTCAGAGCAAAAACCAAGCCATGAGGTCAAAGGATTTGTCCTCAGAGCTCGGAGACAGGATTGTGTCAAGGCACAGATCTGGGGAATGGTACCAAAAAATGTCTGCAGCATTGAAGGTCCCCAGGAACACAGTGGCCTCCATCACTCTTAAATTGAAGAAGTTTGGAACCACCAAGAACTGAGCAATCGGGGGAGAAGGGCCTTGGTCAGGGAGGTGACCAAGAACCTGATGGTCACTGACAGAGCTCCAGAG
Organism: Coregonus clupeaformis; assembly: GCF_020615455.1. Lineage (NCBI taxonomy): Eukaryota > Metazoa > Chordata > Actinopteri > Salmoniformes > Salmonidae > Coregonus > Coregonus clupeaformis. Next base: position 15,632,519 of record NC_059209.1, read on the forward strand.
TTCCTCTGTGGAGATAGGAGAACCTTCCAGAAGGACAACCATCTCTGCAGCACTCCACCAATCAGGCCTTTATGGTAGAGTGGCAAGACGGAAGCCACTCATCAGTAAAAGGCACATGACAGCCCGCATGGAGTTTGCCAAAAGGCACCTAAAGGACTCTCAGGCCTGGTCTGATCAAAACAAGACTGTCAGGTCTTCCTCCGAAGCTGCCACCCCTCCTTGTTTGGGCAGGCTTTGGCGTTCATCTTCACCGGCTTTCTAGCCACTGCCGCTCCATATCTCATCATTCCATTTGTCTTGTCTTGTCAATTACACACACCTGGTTCATATTCCCCTCATTAGTACATGTATAAGTGTTCCCTCGGCCCCCTTGTCCTTGTGGATGATTGTTTCATGTGAGATGAGTGTAGCTCGGTGGAGCTACCTGTACTTTGTATTGCCGGGGTATATTTTCCCCGTGTGCCTGTACAGTCGTGGTCAAAAGTTTTGAGACTGACACAAGTATTGGTCTTCACAAAGTTTGCTGCTTCAGTGTTTTTAGATATTTTTGTCAGATGTTACTATGGTATACTGAAGTATAATTACAAGCATTCCATGAGTGTCAAAGGCTTTTATTGACAATTACATTCAGTTTATGCAAAGAGTCAATATTTGCAGTGTTGACCCTTCTTTTTCAAGACCTCTGCAATCCGCCCTGGCATGCTGTCAATTTTCTTCAGGGCCACATCCTGACTGATGGCAGCCCATTCTTGCATAATCAATGCTTGGAGTTTGTCAGAATTTGTGGGTTTTTGTTTGTCCACCCACCTCTTGAGGATTGACCTCAAGTTCTCAATGGGATTAAGGTCTGGGGAGTTTCCTGGCCATGGACCCAAAATGTCGATGTTTTGTTCCCCGAGCCACTTAGTTATCACTTTTGCCTTATGGCAAGGTGCTCCATCATGCTGGAAAAGGCATTGTTCATCACCAAACTGTTCTTGGATGGTTGGGAGAAGTTGCTCTCGGAGGATGTGTTGGTACCATTCTTCATGGCTGTGTTCTTAGGCAAAATTGTGAGTGAGCCCACTCCCTTGGCTGAGAAGCAACCCCACACATGAATGGTCTCAGGATGCTTTATTTTTGGCATGACACAAGACTGATGGTAGCGCTCACCTTGTCTTCTCCGGACAAGCTTTTTTCCGGATGCCCCAAACAATCGGAAGGGGGATTCATCAGAGAAAATGACTTTACCCCAGTCCTCAGCAGTCCAATCCCTGTACCTTTTGCAGAATATCAGTCTGTCCCTGATGTTTTTCCTGGAGAGAAGTGGCTTCCTCGCTGCCCTTCTTGACACCAGGCCATCCTCCAAAAGTCTTCGACTCACTGTGCGTGCAGATGCATTCACACCTGCCTGCTGCCATTCCTGAGCATGCTCTGCACTGGTGGTGCCCCGATCCCGCAGCTGAATCAACTTTAGGAGACGGTCCTGGCGCTTGCTGGACTTTCTTGGGCACCCTGAAGCCTTCTTCACAACAGTTGAACCTCTCTCCTTGAAGTTCTTGATGATCCGATAAATGGTTGATTTAGGTGCAATCTTACTAGCAGCAATATCCTTGCCTGTGAAGCCCTTTTTGTGCAAAGCAATGATGACGGCACGTGTTTCCTTGCAGGTAACCATGGTTAACAGAGGAAGAACAATGATTTCAAGCATAACCCTCCTTTTAAAGCTTCCAATCTGTTATTCTAACTCTATCAGCATGACAGGGTGATCTCCAGCCTTGTCCTCGTCAACACTCTTACCTGTGTTAACGAGAGAATCACTGACATGATGTCAGCTGGTCCTTTTGTGGCAGGGCTAAAATGCAGTGGAAATGTTTTGGGATTAAGTTCATTTTCATGGCAAAGAGGGACTTTGCAATGAATTGCAATTCATCTGATCACTCTTCATAACATTCTGGAGTATATGCAAATTGCCATCATAAAAACTGAGGCAGCAGACTTTGTGAAAATTAATATTTGTGTCATTCTCAAAACTTTTGACCACGACTGTATTTCTTCCAGTGCGCCTGTTTTGCGCACTGGACTGTTGACGCTATCCAGCATGACTGTGTACTACGGAATAAACTCTGTATTCTGTGATTTACCCTCCTGCGCCTGACTCCTTCAAATCACACTCTCACAAAGATTGAACTCTTTGGCCTGAATGCAAAGCGTCACGTCTGGAGGAAACCTGGCACCATCCCTACGGTGAAGCATGGTGGTGGCAGCATCATGCTGTGGGGATGTTTTTCAGCTTCAGGGACTGGGAGACTAGCTAGGATCAAGGGAAAGTTAAACAGAGCAAAGTACAGACAGATCCTTGATGAAAACCTGCTCCAGAGTGCTCAGGACCTCAGTCTGGGACGAAGGTTCACCTTCCAACAGGACAACGACCTTAAGCACACAGCGAAGACAATGCAGGAGTGGCTTCGGGACAAGAATTCATGTCCTTGAGTGGCCCAGCCAAAGCCCGGACTTGAACCCGATCTAACATCTTTGGAGAGACCTGAAAATAGCAGTGCAGCGACGCTCCCCATCCAACCTGACAGAGCTCGAGAGGATCTGCAGAGTAAAATGGGAGAAACTGCCCAAATACAGGTGTGCCAAGCTTGTAGCGTCATACCCAAGAAGACTGGAGGCTGTAATCGCTGCCAAAGGTGCTTCAACAAAGTACTGAGTAAAGGGTCTGAATACTTATGTAAATGTGATATTGCATTATTTATATATTTTTTGCAAACATTATGGGGTGTTGTGTGTAGATTGAAGAGGGGAAAAAACTATTTAATCCATTGCAGAATAAGGCTGTAACGTAACAAAATGTGGAAAAAGTAAAGGGGTCTGAATACTTTTCCGAATGCACTGTATGTTTCATGAGTGGACCGCAGTGACACAGACTTGACTTCTCTTCATATGACTTTGGGTTGGGGATTACCTATTTTTATGTCACTGTTTGGTTCTCTTGTAGAAGCCTTTGACAGTAGAGTCACATCTTAAGTCTGACTATTGTGGCACCATGACATAACTCTCTTTGGCTCCCTTCCCCCTCTTTCCCACCAGTTGGAGGTACATTGAAAGAGTTTCATAAATTCTGACTTATTTACTTATTTACAACCCTTTAACACCTCAGCAAATGTGCAGGCTGCTTGGGTTAAAAATATACCCCCCGAGGCTCTGTATATGTATGTGGTATAACATACGTGTGCCTGCGAACACGTACACGTGTACTAAAGGCCCAGTGCAATACTTTTGTGAACAAACAAAACAAATCCTGTGCTGCGGCTTGGTCTGCTAATATAGGACTAGTAAAGGCCCTGTGCACTACTTTTGTGAAGAAAAAATAAATGTCTACATATTTAAAAAAATATATTATTATGGTCTATGTGAGAGGCCATGCAGTCCCAGATGGGATTATTATTACACAGCTTGATCTTTGTGTGTGTGTGTTTGTGTGTGTGAGTGTGTGTGTTGTGTGTTGTGTGTGTATTGGAAAGAGAAAGAGATGTGTTCTCCTGCCCTGACCTATGCTCTGTACTCTTTGCCCTGACTGAATGTGTGTCTGTCTGAGTATACATGATGGTGTTAGTACAGTCACAAAACATTGCAAAGCAAGCCATTAGCAGCAACCATTGTTGGGGCAACAACTGGATAAAACCCCTAAAACACAACTGAACACATGCACCCCCATCCCACACACACACACACACACACACACACACACACACACACACACACACACACACACACAGACAGACACAAACCACTACCACCACCACCCATTAAACTCAAAATAGAAGCTAAACAAAGACATGACAATGTGCTGCTGTTCTAGCAACAATTACATTCTGGGTGAGTGTCAATAAATTGGACCAAATCCATGTTGAGCTGATGAATCAAAGAGCATTGCGGCAGATGAAAGGTGTGGGTAATATATGTATGTCTGTCTGCAGCTAACTGGCTCTGGTTTTAGTCTACTGTGTGTGAGTGAATATTAATGTCACAGAGATTTGTGGTTCTTAAAGGATCTCCATGCTCTCCCCCTCTCCCCCTGTCTACCCCCTCTGCCCTTGGCCATGTCGCCGTGGTATCTCCCTGGCATGCTGAATGGTTGTCATGGATACCCCCAGACACATCCGCCATACCATGAGCGGGGGATGCTGAGCGCTTCGGTGGGGCCGGCGCCGAGACTTTCCCTCCTCCACCTCCCTTCCCCCAATCCCTTCCCCCCTCAACCCGTCAACCCCCACCCAATCCCCTCTTTCCCACTTCACCTATCACAGCCCAAACCCCCACTCTATGGCTCTTTTTCCCATTTTTGGCTGGCTAGGCCTGAGACTAACAGCAGCTATCCAAACCCCATACCAGGGTCCTGTCTGCCTTTCAGAGGAGTGATAATGAATTCATGGCATTCTGAGTAGGAGGTACAGGAGACACAGACACATGGCTGAACCAGGAGTAACACAATAATAAAATAAGACACCACAGATGCCTTGAATAAGCTGAACGAGTCAATGAAATGTTGTGTGTGTGTCTGCCTGTCTGTTTGCCTGAGGCCTTGATTCAACTTGATGTTCATCCTGAAGAGATCCTTTTCATTAGCCACTATCAATTATTCAACATTGCACTTGCTTAAATGCTCTAATGTGTTCAAACCCTCCACTCTCTGCCTAACATTCGCCACTTATGATCTGTGCACTTTTCTAATGAGGTGAACAGAGGTGTGTTGATTGGTTCAAATGTTCACACTCAAGTCTTCAAACGTTTTTAAAACTATGAACATTTAGTACAACCGCTGACACTCAATGTGGTTATGCACAGTCATAGTTGCATTCAGTATTACACCAAATAAAATATTTTGCGCAAAAAATTCATTAAATCCAGTCTCGCAAACAGAAGAAATAAAACGGTTAATAATTTATGACACCTCCTCTCGCTCACCCTACCCTCCCTTTAATATTTTCCAATATGACAGCGCTCTCTTCTTCCACATATTCTCAGGAACAATAATCCTCTGTGATTGGAAAGCTAATTTTAAGTGTCAATTATTCTTATGCAAATGCATGTGCAGTTTCCCACATCTAAAAAGGTTGGGAGCACAGATGGGTGCAGACACAAATCTCCCTCCAAAAAACACAGTGCCTTCCTGTCTGCCTCTTTATTTGTACCTCCAGGACAAGAAAGCTCCCAGACAAAGAAAGCTTGCATAATGGAACCGTGATATTTGCATGCTTATTGTCCATGCCGAACACCAAACATATCGTAAATTAACGATACAATACTGGAACGCTAAGTGTGGCATAGATGGGCCATTCAACACAAAACAGTAAAGATATTGTAGGCTATGCAATACTATGGTACTATCATGTTATGTAAACAATGCCACAACAATGCCACAATGTTTCACTGGGGATAATGTGTACTAAAACAACTATGGTGAAGCATCTATCCAACCTTAGAGTGGCTGTGCCATTTCATAATACGTACAGTGAGGGAAAAAAGTATTTGATCCCCTGCTGATTTTGTAAGTTTGCCAACTGACAAAGAAATGATCAGTCTATAATTTTAATGTTAGGTTTATTTGAACAGTGAGAGACAGAATAACAAAACAAAAATCCAAAAAAACGTATGTCAAAAATGTTTTAATTAGGGAAATAAGTATTTTACCCCCTCTCAATCAGAAAGATTTCTGGCTCCCAGGTGTCTTTTATACAGGTAACGAGCTGAGATTAGGAGCACACTCTTAAAGGGAGTGCTCCTAATCTCAGTTTGTTTCCTATATAAAAGACACCTGTCCACAGAAGCAATCAATCAATCAGATTCCAAACTCTCCACCATGGCCAAGACCAAAGAGCTCTCCAAGGATGTAAGGGACAAGATTGTAGACCTACACAAGGCTGGAATGGGCTACAAGACCATCGCCAAGCAGCTTGGTGAGAAGGTGGCAACAGTTGGTGCGATTATTCGCAAATGGAATGAAAAAAATGGAAGAAACACAAAATAACTGTCAATCTACCTCGGCCTGGGGCTCCATGCAAGACCTCACCTCGTGGAGTTGCAATGATCATTAGAACGGTGAGGTATCAGCCCAGAACTACACGGGAGGATCTTGTCAATGATCTCAAGGCAGCTGGGACCATAGTCACCAAGAAAACAATTGGTAACACACTACACCGTGAAGGACTGAAATCCTGCAGCACCCGCAAGGTCCCCCTGCTCAAGAAAGCACATATACAGGCCCGTCTGAAGTTTTCCAATGAACATCTGAATGATTCAGAGGAGAACTGGGTGAAAGTGTTGTGGTCAGATAAGACCAAAATCGAGCTCTTTGGCATCAAATCAACTCGCCGTGTTTGGAGGAGGAGGAATGCTGCCTATGACCACAAGAACACCATCCCCACCGTCAAACATGGAGGTGGAAACATTATGCTTTGGGGGGTGTTTTTTCTGCTAAGGGGACAGGACAACTTCACCACATCAAAGGGACGATGGATGGGGCCATGTACCGTCAAATCTTGGGTGAGAACCTCCTTCCCTCAGCCAGGGCATTGAAAATGGGTCGTGGATGGGTATTCCAGCATGACAATGACCCAAAACACACGGCCAAGGCAACAAAGGAGTGGCTCCTGAAGAAGCATATTAAGGTCCTGTAGTGGCCTAGCCAGTCTCCAGACCTTAATCCCATAGACAATCTGTGGAGGGAGCTGAAGGTTCGAGTTGCAGAACGTCAGCCTCGAAACCTTAATGACTTGGAGAAGATCTGCAAAGAGGAGTGGGACAAAATCGCTCCTGAGATGTGTGCAAACCTGGTGGCCAACTACAAAGAAACGTCTGACCTCTGTGATTGCCAACAAGGGTTTTGCCACCAAGTACTAAGTCATGTTTTGCAGAGGGGTCAAATACTTATTTCCCTCATTAAAATGCAAATCAATTAATAACATTTTTGACATGCGTTTTTCTGGATTTTTTTGTTGTTATTCTGTTCAAATTAACCTACCATTAACATTATAGATTGATCATTTCTTTGTCAGTGGGCAAACGTACAAAATCAGCAGGGGATCAAATACTTTTTTCCCTCACTGTAACTCATATTAACTAGTAGTTGTGTTATATGTTGTTGACACCTTATCCGAGCCAGAGTTAGCTCTCCCTGTGCAGCCTCCACCAAGAGACAGAGAGTGAAAGAGAAGGCTAGAGAGAGTGAGAGACAGAGAGAAAAAAGAATGAAAGAGAGAGAGACAGAGATCAGGGGTAGAGCGATACGGGAGTCTTGTTCCCTGACCCTCTCAGCTGATGTGACTTTTTAAAAAAGCCTTTTCAGGCCAAACAGGATCAAACAACCTGCTGCAGAGTCCGGTTACACCACAACAATGGTCTCCATTCACCCTCCGCCTCAACACAACAGCTTTTTCCACAAGTTATTTTTTTCTGTATTATTAGCTCAAAGGGTGGAGAGAGTGGGGCGAGTAGGAGGAATGGGGAGGGGGGCTGTGTGGGGATATCTTAGACGATAATGGTGCTTCACACATTAGATGATATCGGTGAACGGTGTTTGTTTTTAACTGTCTGCCACCAGCCACTGGGATCTACAGTTGAAGTCGGAAGTTTACATACACTTAGGTTGGAGTCATTGAAACTCATTTTTCAACCACTCCACAAATTTCTTTTTAACAAACTATAGTTTTGGCAAGTCGATTAGGACATCTACTTTGTGCATGACACAAGTAATTTTTCCAACAATTGTTTACAGACAGATTATTTCACTTATAATTCACTGTATCACAATTCCAGTGGGTCAGAAGTGTACATACACTAAGTTGACTGTGCCTTTAAACAGCTTGGAAAAGTCCAGAAAATGATGTCATGGCTTTAGAAGCTTCTGATAGGCTAATTGACATCATTTGAGTCAATTGGAGGTGTACCTGTGGATGTATTTCAAGGCCTACCTTCAAACTCAGTGCCTCTTTGCTTGACATCATGGGAAAATTAAGAGAAATCTGCCAAGACCTCAGGAAGAAAATTGTAGACCACCACAAGTCTGGTTCATCCTTGGGAGCAATTTCCAAACGCCTGAAGGTACCACGTTCATCTGTACAAACAATAGTACGCAAGTACAAACACCATGGAACCACGCAGCCATCATACCGCTCAGGAAGGAGACGCATTCTGTCTCCTGGAGATGAACGTACCTTGGTGCGAAAAGTGCAAATCAATCCCAGAACAACAGCAAAGGACCTTGTGAAGATGCTGGAGGAAACAGGTACAAAAGTATCTATATCCACAGTAAAATGAGTCCTATATCGACATAACCTGAAAGACCACTCAGCAAGGAAGAAGCCACTGCTCCAAAACCGCCATAAAAAAGCCAGACTACGGTTTGCAACTGCACATGGGGACAAAGATCGTACTTTTTGGAGAAATGTCCTCTGGTCTGATGAAACAAAAATAGAACTGTTTGACCATAATGACCATCATTATGTTTGGAGGAAAAAGGGGATGGCTTTCAAGCCGATGAACCCCAACCCAACCGTGAAGCACGGGGGTGGCAGCATCATGCTGTGGGGGTGCTTTGCTGCAGGAGAGACTGGTGCACTTCACAAAATAGATGGCATCATGAGGAAGGAAAATTATGTGGATATATTGAAGCAACATCTCAAGACATCAGTCAGGAAGTTAAAGCTTGGTCGCAAATGGGTCTTCCAAATGGGCAATGACCCCAAGCATACTTCAAAAGTTGTGGCAAAATGGCTTAAGGACAACAAAGTCAATGTATTGGAGTGGCCATCACAAAGCCCTGACCTCAATCCTATAGAAAATGTGTGGGCAGATCTGAAAAAGTGTGTGCGAGCAAGGAGGCCTAAAAACCTGACTCAGTTACACCAGCTCTGTCAGGAGGAATGGGCCAACATTTGTGGAAGGCTACCCAAAATGTTTGACCTAAGTAAAACAATTTAAAGGCAATGCTACCAAATACTAATTGAGTGTATGTAAACTTCTGACCCACTGGGAATGTGATGAAAGATATAAAAGCTGAAATAAATCATTCTCTCTAATATTATTACACTCCTGAGTGGCGCAGTGGTCTAAGGCACTGCATCGCAGTGCTAACTGTGCCACTAGATCCTGGTTCGAATCCAGGCTCTGTCGCAGCCGGCCGCGACCGGGAGACTCATGGGCGGCGCACAATTGGCCCCGTCGTCCAGGGTAGGGGAGGGAATGGCCGGCAGGGATGTAGCTCAGTTGATAGAGCATGGCGTTTGCAACGCCAGGGTTGTGGGTTCGATTCCCACAGGGGGCCAGTATATAAAAATATGTATTCACTAACTGTAAGTCGCTCTGGATAAGAGCGTCTGCTAAATGACGTAAAATTATTCTGACATTTCACATTCTTAAAATAAAGTGGTGATCCTAACTGACATAAGACAGGGAATTTTTACTAGGATTAAATGTCAGGAATTGTGAAAAACTGAGTTTAAATGTATTTGGCCAAGGTGTATGTAAACTTCCGACTTCAACTGTATATCTAGAGCCGCACTAATTCACACTCTGGACCCTCAGAAAACACTAGAGAAACTTTCCACTAGTACGGGTTGAAAATGCCAGATTTGGACACTGATAAACACCTAAATTGGAATGCATGGAATATTCTGTAAATTTAAGAGCACCCTATGTATTTTGAAAGATGAGACGTTGAAGATTATAATAAATACTGCTTCGATGTCATACAAGCAAGCCAAACACCCATGAGTCCAAATGTGCACTTCACATTTCCATGTCATAAAACCCATGTCATATACAGTGTCAACGTTTATGATCACTATGTTTGATGTACAGTTACAAGATGACATGGCGTCATACCCTGGGTAGTTCTTAACAGAATGAGTCTATTGTGAATAAAATTGATGCGTCACATGCACCTGAATGCACTAATGACTCCTTTCTATGCGCACCAAAATGATCTGTTTCCCTGAATTGCATTGTGAAAGGCTAACACTGTAAGATCGTATGTTTTAACTTAGGTAGTCATGTTGACAATAGAACAGGCTTTCAAATTATGCCCACCTAACTCAGATTTAAATTTATAATGGACCATTTTTGGATTGTGTAAACAACAACAGCAAATTGTATGATGGTGTGGATGCAGTGTTGTGTTCCAAACAAAGCAATTGCAAGTGTGATTGTGCTAGTTCCTCAACGGCACATCTAGGAGAGCTAAAAAAAACACCTTATAGTTGAAGACTCTTCTTTGAGTCATAATAGAGCATTGAAATTACTTAGGAACTGTGCAGACTTTGGAGAGGTGTGTGGTCACTTGGAGACACCAGTTAGTCCTCTCATTCAAACCCTTCTAATTTGTGTGTCTTTTGTTGCACCTACCCCACATTTTCTGAATGTATCCAAAGTATTTTCAGATTTCGTTATCAACAAATACGGCGAAAAGTA